>NW_022436984.1:8115009-8300453 GCF_009761245.1 Sapajus apella | reverse complement strand
TTGAGACGGAGTTTCGCTCTTGTTGCCCAGGCTGGAGTGCAATGGCGCGATCTCGGCTCACCGCAACCTCCGCCTCCTGGGTTCAGGCAATTCTCCTGCCTCAGCCTCCTGAGTAGCTGGGACTACAGACATGCGCCACCATGCCCAGCTGATTTTTTGTATTTTTAGTAGAGACGGGGTTTCACTATGTTGACCAGGATGGTCTCGCTCTCTTGATCTCGTGATCCACCCGCCTCGGCCTCCCAAAATGCTGGGATTACAGGCGTGAGCCACCGCGCCTGGCCTCACCTTTTTTTAAATATATAAAATAAAGACAAAACTGTCTGTCTTAATAGCTCATGGAATGATTGTAGTCAACATACTAGAAATATCAAGGTGCTGCCCATATATTAGCACACTGTAAAAATGTTAGATAGAATCGTCACTTTTCCATTGTTTTTTTACCAGAATTATAGTCCATATATAATGCCATGACTTTATTAAACATTTTCTTACTAGAAGCTGTCATATGTAATTATATTTAGACTTTTGGGTTTTTATTTTACATCTTTATTTAGAAATTATAGTGTGCTTCAAAATCTGCTCTTTTAATCTTAAGTTAGTATAACTTTTCCATATATATTAAATCATATAACCATCATTTGGATCAAGATTTTGAACTGAAGGGACAGAGGATCTTTACTGTCATCTCCCAGTCAGTATCCTAAATTATAAACAGTAATCAGAAAGAATATGTTTTATTTGGGAGGCCGAGGCAGGCGGATCACGAGGTCAAGAGATCGAGACCATCCTGGTCAACATGGTGAAACCATGTCTCTACGAAAAATACAAAAAAATTAGCTGGGCGTGGTGGCGCACCTGTAGTCCCAGCTACTTGGGAGGCTGAGGCAGCAGAATTGCTTGAACCTGGGAGGCGGAGGTTGCAGTGAGCCAAGGTGGCACCACTGCACTCCAGCCTGGCACCTGGAGACGGAGTGAGATTCTGTCTCAAAAATAAATAAATAAATAAATAAAAGAATATGTTTTAAAATATCAAGTTATTTTGTGATTAAAAATATAGTCTCTTCGTCGCATTCGGTGCAGCCATCAAAAACAATGAGTTTGGGTCCTTTGTAGGGACATGGATGAACCTGGAAACCATCATTCTCAGCAAACTGACAGAAGAGCAGAAGATCAAACACCGCATGGTCTCACTCATAGGTGAGTGTTGAACAATGAGAACACATGGACACAGGGAGGGGAGCACTACACACTGGGTTCAGTTGGGGGGAAATAGGGGAGGGACAGTGGGGGGTGGGAAGCTGGGGAGTGACAGCAAGGGGAGAAATGCCAGATGTAGGTGATGGGGAGGAAGGCAGCAAATCACACTGCCACGTGTGTTCCTATGCAACAATTTTGCATGTTCTTCACATGTACCCCAAAACCTAAAATGCAATAAAATAAATAAATGGGAAAAAAAATATATATATATGGATGCACATTCATCAGATACTCTGGTAAAAAAAAATTGCATATGCTTTAAATGCCAATCAGCAAAACCATTTAACAAGGATTTGTAATCCATACTGTTTTAGATACAAACTGGGATTTTTTTTTAAGTATAAATCAGTCTTCTTCCCTCTCTCTCTCTCACTCTGTCTCTCTTTCTCTCATCTCTATCTAACCAATTAAAAATAAAGTACCAGGCTGGGCGCGGTGACTCAAGCCTGTAATCCCAGCACTGTGGGAGGCCGAGGTGGGTGGATCACGAGGTCAAGAGATCGAGACCATCCTGGTCAACATGGTGAAACCCCGTCTCTACTAAAAATACAAAAAATTAGCTGGGCATGGTGGCGTGTGCCTGTAATCCCAGCGACTCAGGAGGCTGGGGCAGGAGAATTGCCTGAACCCAGGAGGCGGAGGTTGCGGTGAGCCGATATCGCGCCATTGCACTCCAGCCTGGGTAACAAGAGCGAAACTCCGTTATAAATATAAATAAATAAATAAATAAAGTACCATTTAGCAAGCTTAGAGTATACAAGAAGTAACAAGATTAACACACATAAAACCAGAAGCAATAATGCATTTTTACATTATTCATCCATTGAGTAAACAAATACATATTATTGCCAGTGTTTACATGCTATTTTTTTAACCAACAGTAGGTGCAGGTTCAGAGGGGATAGAAATGAATAAACTTCAAGGAAGACGAGACTATCAATCATCCATGGAAAATGAGTATTGCATTGAGATTTGATAGTTCATACAAATGTTGGAGGCAGAGAATAGAGCATTTAAGTGTAACAAAAAATAAAAATAAATAAAGCAGTAATATGAGTTTGTGGAACAGCATGTAATAGTATATGAAAGACAACATATGTAAATCCGACTTGGCAGAAGCAAAAGAAATATCCTGAGAACTCATGAAAACTAATGCCATAGACACAGAAGTAGCTTAAAGAAGACCTTGCAAGTAAGGCAGGGACATTCAGTGATGAAAAACTGAGAGATACTGACGAGTTTTGAGATGAGAAGAAATGTTATTGGAGCAGCATTTAAAGAAGCTGGATATAAAATCCCACTTTGAGATGGATATACTGGCAGTAGAATTTAGAGGAAGGCATGGGAGAAAAATCTGCCGTATAATGTGGGGAGAAATATAAACCACATCATAAAGGAGAAGGCTGAGTCAAAGGTAGTAACAAAATGCAGTTCTGTCTGATCATTACTTACAGAGTCCAATGACAACAGTGAGGTATAGTAGAAAGAAATTTATTAACCAAAACTAGTAATGGGGAAGCAGCCAGATTCCCATCCAAAAAAGCCACTTTGAATTTCTGGAGAAAAGGCAAGAGTTTAAAAAGGGGGTCAATGATATGGAAGGCATGCAGGAGTTGTGTAAAAAAAGGGAAACCTGACATAGGAGGCATATCAAGCTGTGCTGATTATGAGGTCTATGTCTTGTTTCAGTGACTATCATGGGTGTCAGTCCGCCTGGAGTTCAGGCTGGCACCATGTGAGCAATGACCAGGTTGTTGACTAGCTGCCTTGATGTAAGCTCTGGAATTTTTCAATTGGGTCTGTAAAATTCAGGCTTGGTCTCTTTGTCTCATGATTAACCCCTGGAACTTCTAAGTAATCACATAATTAGGTAGTACCACACAGATAGATAAATGTGAAGGGAGAATATGGTGAGGAAGGGAAGGACATGAAGTGTATTTCAAGGCTAAGGGGAAAAGCTTCTGCAGTTTGCTTCAAGGTTATGTCTTGAGACTAGGGAGAAAAGAGAAAGGGAAAAAATTAAATGCATTTTGAAGTCAAGCTGCTCAGTCAAGGTGACGTCAAGGTTTTGCATCTGGCTGGAATAAGAGCTTCTCTCAGAAGAAAATATGGAAAAGGTGAGCTCAACTGCATAGAGAAAAATCTGATTTGTGTTACATAACTCATCTATATATCCCTCTACAATACTGATGTCATATGATAGAGCCTCTGTGAGAAGACAAGAATAGAGATTCAAATTGGTAATTATCAGAAGATAAGTTGCCACTCTTGAGGTTTGGGGTGGGACTGGGGTGAAAAGAGAGGCATTAGATTGAGCATAAGCAGAGATGAGCACAACATATGGTGCTAACGAATTCTTCATTTCAAAGGAACAGATAAGATTGAGAAACAGTTTAAGGTGTTTTTTTCCAGTTCTGTGAAGAAGGTCATTGGTAGCTTGATGGGGAGAGCACGCATAGCCAAGTCAATTCTAAGCAAAAAGAACAAAGTGGGAGGTATCACACTACCGGACTTCAAACTATACTACAAGGCTACAGTAATCAAAACAGCATAATACTGGTACCAAAACAGAGATACAGACCAACGAAACAGAACAGAGGCCTCGGAGGCAACACAACATATCTATAACCATCTGATCTTTGACAAACCTGACAAAAACAAGCAACGGGGAAAGGATTCCCTGTTTAATAAATGGTGTTGGGAAAACTGGCTAGCCATGTGCAGAAAGCAGAAACTGGACCCCTTCCTGACACCTTACACTAAAATTAACTCCAGATGGATTAAAGACTTAAACATAAGACCTAACACCATAAAAACTCTAGAAGAAAATCTAGGCAAAACCATTCAGGACATAGGTGTAGGCAAGGACTTCATGACCAAAACACCAAAAGCATTGGCCACAAAAGCCAAAATAGACAAATGGGACCTAATCTAACTTCACAGCTTCTGCACAGCAAAAGAAACAGTCATTAGAGTGAATCGGCAACCAACAGAATGGGAAAAAATTTTTGCAGTCTACCCATCTGACAAAGGGCTAATATCCAGAATTTACAAAGAACTAAAACAGATTTACAAGAAAAAAACAAAAAATCCCATTCAAAAGTGGGCAAAGGATATGAACAGATACTTTACAAAGAAGACATACATGAGGCCAGCAAATATATGAAAAAATGCTCATCATCACTGGGTCATCAGAGAAATGCAAATCAAAACTACATTGAAATACCATCTCACGCCAGTTAGAATGGCGATCATTAAAAAATCTAGAGACAACAGATGCTGAAGAGGATTTGGAGAAACAGGAACACTTTTACACTGTTGGTGGGAGTGTAAATTAGTTCAACCACTGTGGAAGACAGTGTGGCGATTCCTCAAGGACCTAGAAATAGAAATTCCATTTGACCCAGCAATGCCATTACTGGGTATATATCCAAAGGATTATAAATCGTTCTATTATAAGGACACGTGCACATGAATGTTCATTGCAGCACTGTTTACAATAGCAAAGACCTGGAACCAACCCAAAAGCCCATCGATGATAGACTGGATAGGGAAAACGTGGCACATATACACCATGGAATATTATGCAGCCATCAAAAATAATGAGTTTGTGTCCTTTGTAGGGACATGGATGAACCTGGAAAGCATCATTCTCAGCAAACTGATACAGGAGCAGAAGATCAAACACCGCATGTTCTCACTCATAGGCGGGTGTTGAACAATGAGAACACATGGACACAGTGAGGAGAGCACTACACACTTGGGTTTGTTGAGGGGAAATGGGGGGGCCAGCGGGGATTGGGGAGTTGGGGAGAGTTAGCATGGGGAGAAATGCCAGATATCGGTGATGGGGAGGAAGGCAGCAAATCACACTGCCACGTGTGTACCTATGCAACAATCTTGCATGTTCTTCACATGTACCCCAAAACCTAAAATGCAATAAAATAAATTTAAAAAGAAAAGATTGAGAAACAGTAAGCTCAGTTGGACACAAAATTTGTCTCAAATTAAGTCCCTTCATGCCAAAACAGGCAGGCTCAGAGACTACACTTACAATGTGTGCAAGATAAGTGCTTTCAAGTCAAAGTTGCTCTCACAGCAGCGGGCCATTCTGATCTTAGACAGTATGCTTCTTACTTTTATTTCCCTTGCTATGGGGAAGTGTCAAAGACCTGAGGCATGTAGCCACACCAAAGATGGGAGAAAAAGAGCCCAATTTGATCAGTTTGTTTCCGGTTAAATCAGAAGAAGAAGAATGAGCCTAGAAAAGACTCAGGGCGAAGAACTCTCTTACTTAAGAAACTCTTGACTTGAGTAAAACCCATAGCTGGATATGTTAGAAAATAGAGTAGGAAATAGTTGGAAATATAAGAAAACTACTGGGAGTATAATGTCACAAAACAGAAATGACAATATCAGTTACTATATTGCATACTTATTGCATACTTACACTTATGTGCAAGACTCTCTTCTAGAATTGTTCATGAAGTCAACTGTCCTAACACTAAGTGGAACTTCAGATGGAAGAAGGTAACAATGCTATTTAAATCTCAAATGATTAAGAGAACATGTTAGAATGTGGACCACGTTTATTAAATATGTAGGGTCATTAGGTTTGTCTATAAAAAGATCTTGAAGACAATAAAGGGAAGAGTTTCAGAGATCTGAGAATGTAAGTTATCTTTTAAAGAGCAAGCTAAAGAGTGGTTGAGTGAAAAAATACAACCAAGAAATTATGGAAGCATTTTCTTAATCTATAAAGGAAAGCACTCTTTGATATTGAATACTCCACAATATAGCAAGTAAAGCTATCAATCAGAAGGCTATATTGTACATATAAATTAAAGCCAAATCCAAGGAGAAAACTAGCTGCAAACTCTACCACACAGGCAGCTGAATGACTGAACTCTAAATGTAATCAACTCTTCCTCACATTTAAACCCTAAGACAGGATTATAAAATTACCACTGCATGTCAGACTCTACTAGCTTCTGATTCAGTATTAATTAACCTCTTTTTCTTTGCCAAAGGGACTCAATTGTGTCTGAGATTGCAATGGAACTCAGAGGAAAAAGACGAGGTCATTATTAACATGATATTCAGGAACATGATAAACATTCTAGTTCATACTCTGGACAGAGTTTGTTTACTTGCGATTTAACACATTTTATACATATTTATTATCATACCTTAAAATGTACTTATAGGATTCATATGTTATTTTGCATGTATCAAATAATACAATTTTTAAATACTTCTAAAAGGGTGTATGTAGAGAGAAACAACAACAAAAAAAAAGAGAAAATCTATGAAAAATCTGAAAGGTATGCCCTTAAATTTTGGCTTTCCAGTTTCAATTTACTAAGAGATCTCAGTACTTTCGATTTCTATTCTTGAATATATGTAAGATTGCCTGTTATACTTAAATGAACAAATCTCTCCCCTGCTTAATCTAGTTTGAGTGACTTTCCATTATTTCCTGTTCCTTGATTACTTAGTTATTTATATTGAATCATTTGGATAATCACTCGATTGATATGTTTATTCTTTTTGCATCCATGTTCAGAATAGAGATAGGTCTATAATTTTCCTCCTTGAGTTGTCCTTGTTAGATTTTGCTATTGAGATTATGCTGGCCTTCTGAAAGAAATTGGGGCATATTTATTTTTATTCTTTGGGAGAGTTTGGGAAATAATGTCATTTCGGACAAACTTGTCAAGGAACCCATTTGGATATGATAAGAAATGTATGAGGTTTTAATTATAGATTCAATTTTTTAAACTTTCATTTTAAGTTCATGACTTTTTATGGCTACATAGTATTCCATGGTGTATATGCACCACATTTTCTTTATCTAGTCTGTCATTGATGGGCATTTAACTTGATTCCATGTCTTTGCTCTTATGAAGAGCGCTGCAATGTATAGATTCACATTTTTCGTAAATATTAGACTATTCAAAATTTCAATTTCTGTTGATATTCTCATGTCATATATTTTCAAAAAAGCAATTTGTTAATTCCACATAATTTGTCAACATTTTTGAAATAAAGTTTTTTCTAATAGTATCTCATTATCTCTTCAATTTCTAGAAAATATGTAGTAATGATCACACTGTTTTATACCTAATACTGACAATATTACTTTTGGTAATTTTTTCTTTACTATTGATTATTTTTGCTGGGGTTTTATCAGTTTTCTTATTTCTTTTATACTGATTTTCTTTAAATTCATATTTTCATAGAATATCCTTGTTCTTTCTTTAACTTTGAATCTTTCAGCATTTTTATATTTACTACATATTTTTTCTAAGCAGTATACAGTTGCTTTTTATTTGTAGTGATTATTTTTATTTCTCTTGCACTTAATGTAACTACGATGTAGTTGACTTTATATTTACCATCTTACTATTTGAAGCACCTGATTATTTTCCTATTTTTTTTTCTATTCTTGACTTTAAATTTTTTGATTAAGCAAAATTTTTCTCCAATATTCTCTCTATCACCTTCTACAAAAAGTACATTCTTTACTACGGGCATATTTTATCTTACTGTGCTTCATTTTATTGTGCTTTGTGATACTGCTTTTCTCACAAACTGAAAGTCTATGACAATGCTACACTGAACAAGTCTATCAGCACCATTTCCCCAATAGCATGTACTCACTCCATCTCACATTTTGATAATTCTCACATTTTAAATTTCTTTATAATTATTATATCTGTTATGGTGATCTGTGATTAGCAATTTTTGATGTCAATATGGTAATTGTTTTGGGGTACCACAAGCCATACCCAATCAAGTGAACTTAATAAATGTGTGTTCTCACTGCCCCATCAACTGGCCATTCCTTCATTTCCCTCCCTCTTCCCAGGCCTCCTAGTCCCGGAGACTCAACAATATTGAAATTAGACCAAATGGTAACCCTACAGTGGCCTCTAAGTGTTCAAGCAAAAGAGTTACATGTCTCTGACTTGAAATCAAAAGCTACAAATGATTAAGCTTAGTGAGGAAGGAACCACCCTAATCAGTCAGCAGCCATCAACATCAAGGAACAACCCTTCAGAAGTAAAAATATTATGATTCACCAGAGGTTCAGATGATTAGCAATAAAGTTGTTTTTTGTTTTTAAGACGTAGTATCACTGCCATCCAGGCTGGAGTGCAATGGTGCAATCTTGACTCACTGCAACTCCGCCTCATGGGCTCAAGCAATTCTTCTGCCTCGGCTTTGTGAGTAGCTGAAACTATAGGTACCACAACACCTGGCTAATTTTTGTATTTTTAGTAGAGATGGGGTTTCACCATATTGGCCAGGCTGGTCTCAGATTCCTGATCTCGTGATCTTCCAACCCCAGCCTCCCAAAGTGTTGGGATTACAGGCATGAGCTACCACTCCTGGTGCAATAAAGTATTTTTAATTAAAGTATTTACATTGTTTTTAGTCATAATGTTATTGCATATTTAATGGACTACATCATAGTATAAATACAACTTGCATATATACTGGGAAGCAAAAAAATGTATGCAACTCATTTTATTGCATTATTTGTTTTATTGCAATATTTGCTTTTATGCAGTGGTCTGGAACCAATCCACACATCTCTGCAGATATACCTGTATTTATTTAGAGAGTTTTTATGAAATTATAACATGGTCACTAATGTATTAATATCTGCCTTAAGTTGGGATTTTTGCCATTTCACATACAAAAAAATTAATTTTATTTACAACCTCACAAAATTTTAATTTTATTTACCACTTTCTTACATTATGTACTATTGCTGGGCATGTATTTTTATATTTAAATGATTTTAATTGAAGTTTTAACCAATAGTAATTTAGAGGCATTTACATGTTTACTTTTTCTTTATTTCTTTATTTCTCCCAGATATCTACTTAATCTACTTAATCCAGCTTTTATAGATATTCTTTGTAGAAGGATTAGTTTAATTCCAGTCATTATGTCATGGCAGCAGGAGAACTCCTATAGGGTTATGTTTTTATGCATATTCTCTAATAAATCAATTAAATTCACTCTTGTGACTGGTTTGAGAATATTTTTAGTTATAAGCGGGAGTCAAATTGTATCAACCTTTGATGCATTTATTGAGATGCTCAAAGGGCATTTTTCTATTCTTATTTTCTCAAGCATAAATTTAGGTTTATAGCTTTCCTAATATTAAACTACTCTTGCATTTTCAGGGGGCAACTTAATTATCATGTATTATCTTTTTCTATATCTGGCTGATTTAAGATCTTTTTTTAAAAATTGCATTAGTATGCATCAGTGAGATCAACTAGCAACTTTCCTTTTTGTTTCTCGTGTGGTTATCAAGGTTGTATTTGACATAGAATTAAATGGGACATGTTTCCTACATTTTCAATTCTGATAAACTGTTTGCATAAAATTCACATAATATGTTCCTTAAAAGTTTGAAAACTTAAATCCCATTATGGGCTTATTATCCCCTTAATATGGTTTGGCCGTGTCCCCACCCAATTCTCCTCTTGAATTCCCATGTGTTGTGGGAGGGACCCAGTAGGAGATAACT
This sequence comes from Sapajus apella, assembly GCF_009761245.1. Lineage (NCBI taxonomy): Eukaryota > Metazoa > Chordata > Mammalia > Primates > Cebidae > Sapajus > Sapajus apella. The sequence continues at coordinate 8,290,642 of NW_022436984.1, read as the reverse complement.
GAATCATGGGGGCAAGTCTTTCCCATGCTGTTCACATGATAGTGAATAGTCTCCTGACACCTACTGTTTTAAAAACGGGAGTTTGCCTGCACAAGCATACTCTTTGCCTGCTCCTATCCATGTAAGATGTGGCCTCTTCATCTTTCCCTTCCACCATGATCGTGAGGCCTCCCCAGCCACATGGAACTGTAAGTCCATTAAACCTCTTTCTTTTGTAAATTGCCCAGTCCCGGGTATGTCTTTATCAGAAGCTTGAAAATGGACTATTACATCCCTCCTTTCCCTACCTGAATAAAATAGGATCTTTAAAATGACAAGCTTTTCCATTGTTTTCCTTTCTTTGCCAGTAATTTTAATAATTTTTAAATTTTTATCTCCTTCTTTGGCCTCCAAACCTTCACTTCTAGTTCTATATAAGGTAGATTAGTACTTAACTAAAAATTTTCTTATAATATGTTCCTTCCATGAGTGTCTTTTCTATTAAATCATTGCTATCAATTTTCAAAGATTGCTAGCAGTTGGTAGAGACAGCTTAAATGCAGTTCTAACTTACTCCAAAACCTATACCCTTCTCAGTACCAAACATAGCCCCTATAAAATAAGATTATAAGAATTATGTAATGGATTAGAATATTTATTAAGATAAGGCATGTGAAATTGTTGTCTCATGGCCATAAATCTTAAAATTTTTTAAACAGCCTTATAAATAAGTTTCCTGATTAATCACATGAGGAAATAAGGCACAACAAGGTTAAGACATTCACTGAAAGACAAAAAACTTATAACAGACAGAGCTGAAATTCAAGTACACACCTGTCTGACTTCAAAAATAAGCTCTTAACCACAATGTTTGGCATTTTTCATGTGGTGTATAAGATTTGATCCATCTTCAGTCACCTATATTAAATAAGTATGGCCTGAATGGTCCAGTTGTCTCTAACTCAGCATCACAGCATAAGGAAAGAAAATGAGGCACAACTTAAGAATGCCTAAAATATTATTTGTGAGATTTTAACAAATAAAGTTAATTCAGTTTCTTCATATATAAAGGTCATCTATAAAGTTCAGGTATTACTTGGGCCTTTTTTCATAAACTATTCATTTTCTGTATCTTTTTTTCTGCAAAATAGAAACAGTAGTATTTTCTGCACAATAAGAACATGCAGTTAAGTATAATAATTTAAAAGGGTTATGCAAAGTGTTTGCATATATATATTTATATATATGCAAAGGAGAGTGCATGGCACAGCTTCCAGGCCATAGGAGCTTTCATGATGAACGTATCAGTTTATTGACTGAAATTGAAGAGCCAAGAAGCACTGTTAGGGCTCCACAAGCCTGAGAAATACAGGAAGGAGAGAAACATGATAGTGAGAAGTGAGGAGGCGAAGAAGAGCTTACTCTCTGAGATGGCTTCACCTAAGAATAGCACCTGTGGCAGTGGAGGGAGCTAGGGCAAATAATGGATTGCCACCCCCATAATCTTCTGCTTCTGTACCCCATCTTCCATCCCCCATTGTTTCTGAAAACAAAATTACACACACACACACACATACACACACACACACAGTTGTCTCTCTGTGTCTGTGGGAGATTGGTGTTCCAGGACCCCCTGAGAATACCAAAATATGCAGATGCTAGAGTCCCTTATATAAAATGGCACTGTATTTGCATATAACTACACATCCTTCACTATACATTAAATAATCTCCAGATTACTTATACTATGTAATATAACGCCTATGCATCACTTCCTTTGCATGTATTCAATGTACTATTCAGTGCACCTTTGTGAAACATGTTTTACCAACAGTTCGTTGAATCCACAGATTCAGAACTCATGGATATAGAGGGCTGAGTACACACACATATATGTGTGTATATATAGACTACATTTATATATATATAAATACAGTATTTATATAGTAATACTGTATTTATATACATTAATACTGTATATATATAATACTTTATGTATAGATACACATTTATAATGTGTATGTTTACATTTTTAAAGAATGAACAAATTACAGCCTGAAGAAACTATAAAGTGTTATTAGAAAGTTAGCTCTTTGTTGTCTATAACTGCATTACATTCTAACAAAGACAACTATCTTTTTCTTGAAAACATAGCCCCCAAATAAACTGTTCACTTTATCTGGACACATAAAATATATGCAAGATAAAAAGTAGATATCATTAGCCTCAAAACAAACAATGAATGTTGGCCACTCTCTCTGAACATATCACTCCTCATGATTTCTTTGTGCAGTAAGACAGGTCATGTTCTGTAGCAAAACAAGGAAGCAATATCTTCCAGGACTTCAAATACCCTGTATCTCCAATTCCACTTTTTAGTGAAAACAGTCTTGTAAACATAAATCAAGTACTTTTTCACATCAGTGAAGACAAGAAGTCAAGACAGTCTTTGGAAATGATGGCATTATATCTGCATTTAGAATCCAAAAGCTTATGTGGAATTTCTCATGAACTAGTGACACAAGAAGTCTTCATCTCTCCCTGCCACACTGCCTGCCATCCTGTATTCAAATTGCCAAATCCAAGGTAAGTATTTACACTTTTTCATAGAAAGTGTTGTGACTTAGTTATTTTTGTTTGGTGGAAAATCCATTTTCTGTTTGAAATCACTCCAGAATATTCCCTTAGCCATCATTATTCCTCTTCCTGCTTTAATTTAGTGCATAACATTTAAAATTATCTAGCATGCTATGAATTACTTCTTGCTTGTGTTATATATATATCTCACAAAAAAAGTATATATACTTTTATCTTTGACAGAATGTAGGTTATGTAAAAGTAGTGGTTGTTTTATCTTGTTTGGTTTTATTTTCTCTTGTTCTTTTATATTCAAATTCTAAGAAAATGTAGGTGCATAATAGGTACTTTAAAATTGTTGAATGCATGAATGCATGTCTGCAAAGGGCTTTCCCTGTTTACTTACTGTGGAGAAGCTGTATCCTTGTATCAGAATATTTCTGTTGACTGATTTTAGTTTGTTATATATGTATGTTTAATTTGACAGTAGAAAAATACAGTTATCATTTCATTAATATATTCAGCCATTAATTTGGTAAACATTTACTGAGCACCACAGGGCAATAGTTGATCTTTCTCAAATAATTATTCTGCTGTCTTCTTAAAAGATTTTGTAAAGTACAATTCAAAATAATATTACAAAACATATCACCTCCTCTAGTGAAGATTCATGTGAGAAAATCCAGCTAAGTGTCATCCTTAGAGAATGTTGCTTTGACAAATGTTATTTCTTAGGATGCTACATGAGGTGCAAGTCTGCTCAGTCAGAATCTGCTTGGTCTATCCTGTAGCCATCTGAAAAATTATAGCCACTGAGTGATAAGCATAAATGCCATTAGGGAGCTTCTCTGAATTTTCCTTAAGAGACTTCTAGAATATACCCTTTGTTCCCTCTTAGGCCATTCTTCTCTTTTCCAGTTCCCTGCAATGTGCTGCATCCTGAATATGAGAATGTGTGAACTACACCTAAGATGATAGAAAAATAAGGACTAAAGGAGCCTGGATATCTCAGGACATTGTAAGCACAGTTTCCATCCTAATTCTGGATTACATATTAACAGAATTTTACAATAAAGGATATATAAACCTACATCTTGATGAGAACTTTTTTATATGGCAATTTTATAACACTCATGAATAAATTATTCCTAACAAACACAGATTCAAATCTTAGCTCTACTATGTATTAACTTTATGAACATGCACATACATTTAACACTGGGTCTTCAGTTTTCTGATTTTCAAAATAAAGAAACACTCAATAAACAAGTTTATGATGGAGATTAAATAAGGCAATTGATAAAATGCATTTAGCATTGTGTCTAATGCAAAGTGAACATTCAGTAAATGATAGATGTCTTCTTTATTGCACACATTGTGTTCCTCACAGCTTTAATGAAGGCTGAAGAAACTTTTTGAAGATTACTAATAAAAGAATATATACTATTTTTTTGTTTGTAAAGTATGTGCACTGTCTGTATATCCAAGAAGACTATGATTCATCATAGTGAAGGATAAATGAAAAGATTCTTCTATTTCTCATAGCAAAAATGACTCTAGCTAATTATCAATTCTAGCTGGATGTAAGTCACATGATTAAGAAAATCAATGAAGCATTACAGTTGATGTACTTTTAAGCACAAATTCTTGTCTTAAGGTCCAAAATCTTTAGAATAGAGTAATGAAAGACACAAGTTGTTTATTAAACTATAATAGTCCAAAACAAAATTGTAGGTTAATTATGTATATTAAAATGACCAGGACATAGAAAATAGGGCTAGAACAAAAATAGGCCAAATATTGAAATTTAGTATGTAGGCCATGAGATTCTATTCAGGCAATAATATGGGACAGCAGATAGGTCTCTTAGTTACTTAGCAGACAAATTACAGTGGCAAACAAGAGCAGTTAAAGTGCTCATTGTTTATGAGAGGAAGAATATCAAGTTCCCAGAAGAAAAAAAGAGACCTATCACAAAAGGAATTTATTTGACAATTAAGAATCAAGAAAAACATCTTACCTCCCGAGGGTAGGGTTGCAAATCATGACCAACCTCAGATGAAATTCAAGTCATTCAAAATCCATTTCAAAAGTACTTTTGAAATTACATTTCAATGTCACCAAGAGTAAAGTTCAAATGTGCTCATCTAAAAAACAAAAGATAAGTATTTGAGGTGATAAATAAATTAATTAGCTTGCTCTCCACAGCTTCTGCAAAGCAAAAGAAACAATCATCAGAGTGAATCGGCAACCAACAGATTGGGAAAAAATTTTTGCTGTTTACCCATCTGACAAAGGGCTGATATCTAAAATTTACAAAGAACTAAAACAGATTTACAAGAAAAAAACTAACAAGCCCATTCAAAAGTGGGCAAAGGATATGAACAGACACTTTACATAAGAAGACATACGTGAGGCCAACAAACATGAAAAAATGCTCATCATCACTGGGTCATCAGAGAAATGCAAATCAAAACTACATTGAGATACCATCTCATGCCAGTTAGAATGGCGATCATTAAAAAATCTGGAGACAACAGATGCTGGAGAGGATGTGGAGAAATAGGAACACTTTTACACTGTTGGTGGGAGTGTAAATTAGTTCAACCATTGTGGAAGACAGTGTGGCGATACCTCAAGGACATAGAAATAGAAATTCCATTTGACCCAGCAATCCCATTACTGGGTATATATCCAAAGGATTACAAATCGTTCTACTATAAGGACACGTGCACACGAATGTTCATTGCAGCACTGTTTACAATAGCAAAGACCTGGAACCAACCCAAATGCCCATCGGCGATACACTGGATAGGGAAAATGTGGCACATATACACCATGGAATATTATGCAGCCATCAAAAACGATGAGTTTGGGTCCTTTGTAGGGACATGGATGAACCTGGAAACCATCATTCTCAGCAAACTGACAAAAGAGCAGAAGATCAAACACCGCATGTTCTCACTCATAGGTGGGTGTTGAACAATGAGAACACATGGACACAGGGAGGGGAGCACTACACACTGGGGTCAGTTGGGGGGAAATAGGGGAGGGACAGTGGGGGGTGGGAAGCTGGGGAGAGATAGCAAGGGGAGAAATGCCAGATGTAGGTGATGGGGAGGAAGGCAGCAAATCACACTGCCACGTGTGTTCCTATGCAACAATTTTGCATGTTCTTCACATGTACCCCAAAACCTAAAATGCAATAAAATAAATAAATGGGGAAAAAATAAATAAATAAATAAATAAAATAAATAAATAAATAAAATAAAAGTTAAAAAAATAAATTAATTAGCTTTATTTATTTCACATTATATTTATAAATCATAATATCAGTTTATGTCTCCTAAATACATATAGCTATACTTTGTCAATTTAAAATTAAAGAATACAAATTAAGAAAAAAGAATTGGAACCCCACTTGGGTGTCTCTTTGATCACCTAACACTACTAATTAATTTCAATTTTATCTCTAGAAAAAAAATGTTTCTTCATTAACTAAGAAAATATTAATAGATATGTGTACTCACAGGGATATGTATGTGGAATGTGTATGTGTGTGCATACACATTGTGTGAAAAGTAAGATGAGAAAATCTAAAGATTATCATAACATTGAAAGCTGGTATATGTGCTATGAATTCCCTTCCAATACTACTTCTGAAAACACACACACACACACATAAACACACACAACCCTACACCAAACAAGTATACTAACTTCTGTGATTATCAGCATAACTGAATTCAAGTTGGTCATTAATTTATATTTAAATAACAAAAATAAAGTCTTCATCATCTCTGGAACATAGTTAACAAAGTTAATAAAACTATAGGTAAGCAGCCAAACTAATCCAGGCTTCAGTATTTTGACTGAATTTATATAGTAAGTATATTTGAAACCAAAAATTGGAAACCAAAGGCCTTGAAAACAAAAGTTGGAAGTTGTATTAATTTTAAAAGGTCGTATGGTTCTTTACAGATTAGGAAATCTTTGAATATGTATTGTTAATATTAATTCATGTTTCATTAAAATAACATACACAGAGTGACAGATTACTTCCAAAGTTATTTTTTAACAAAGTGGTTAACAAGCCTAAAGGAAACTGGACTTAGTTACTTATTTGAATTATAACAATACATTATATTTATTTGGGCTTGTTTTTCTTTTGGGACTTAACAAAATTGTTAAGTCATAATTTATTATCAGAATAAAACACATATGTCAATTCCTGTATTCCTATTCACATTTAAAACCGGGAACTCATTTGGGGAAGTGTTTTCATCACATTCAAAAGGAGACGAAACTCCACAAGCCAACATAAAATGATAAATCTGCTTAGAATCTTTTCCATTTACTGTCTCCTATTAGCAGTTTTGAAAAAGCTTTCCACTGTCTTCTCTATTTGATTTTGGCACAAGAAGAGAAAAAAAAAAACAAAACCAACAAACCAAACAACAACAACAACAACAAAAATCTACTGCTTAGGGAGAAATCACAGCAACAAATTCAGAAACTTCTATTAACCTCATAAGGAAAACAAACAGAAACACACACAAAGTAAATAAAAGAGAGCCATTTCTCCTAGAGACGATCATATATTCCAGTGCCAGGTAAACACAAAAATTCACGTTCTCAATACATTTCCAATGTGATGTAGCTGAGGGGCAAAGCTAACCATCTCTTAATTGTAGAATTCAAAGGGTCATCATTTGCTGACCTATTTTAACCCTGGAATTTCTCAAGAGATTTCAGAGACAATGAAACTTGCAGACAATCCTGAGTCTTAGGTTTTGTAAGGGATATGTTGGCTTATCTTTATCCTTAAGTTGAAATACTGCCCAAGGCACACTGGTACTTGGAGCTACACGGCTGGAAGAACTATTTTGCTCAAGCATACAAGGATCAGGTAGACATCTGAGCACTGGCAGCCAGAATTATGCCTGAATGTTGTTCCAGAGCTTTGGCCTAAAGCCACCTAACCATTTTTTAAAAATTAAACAAAATATATTTGCTTATATGTTTTGCCCCTTTCCATTCTATTTCTATCAGAAAGCCTGGACTGGCCAGCAAATGTTTTGAATACATCATGGCATGTTCAAATCTGAGACTGCCTACTTCTCATCCGTTCTAGATCAACTATTTAGTTTAACAAAAGACGTACATGTGGCTTAGAAAAAGGACACCTTGAGCAGCATTTCCTAAAAGAAAGCTTGGTCTTTCCTTCTCCATGTTTGGGTGATTGCATGAAAATGTACTTAGCCCAGAGCTTAACCTTCTTATTAAGCCCACTGGCCACCATAAATGTACTTAAGCACAAATGTAGAAAGAAAAAGAGTATAGTAATCTCATAAACAGAGACCTACTTTCAAATCCAATTACAGGTTAGCTGTGGGATCTTAAACAAATGTGATTTCTCTAAATTCAGTGTCCTCATCTGTAAGATATGGAAAACAATACTTTCCCTATTGTTTTGTTTTCAATCACTTGAAAACAAATACCCTTTAAAATTGAGTAACATAGCCCAAGACTGTAGACATTACAGGAATGGTATAGTCTCTTGTCTTAGATAAAGTAAGTACTCATTAAACATATGCCAATATAAATGAAGATCCCTGAGGTATAAAGCCTAATTTAATGTCCTATATTATGTGCTCCCTTAACATCTAGTGAAACCAGAAGAGCTTCCAATGGTCTAACAACAAGATTTCCTTCTCACTTTGCTGCCATGGGTAATGTCTCTGGTCAAACAACCTTCCTTCCCATGGGGCCCAGAATAGTGCCTGCTTATCCCTGAGGAGCAGGTTTCAATTTCTTCCCAGCCTGCAGAGCCCTTCAAACAAACTAATTATATCCTCCCCTGGGATTCAGGGGTCACTTCACCACAGCTTCTACTTGTCCACTGTTCCTAAATGCAACATCCATGTGGTCCTGCATAGCATCCACTGTCCTTCTCCCCCAGACTGTGACTGGTTGTGATTAATAACTGCTGTCAGCTGGGCACGGTGGTTCACACCTGTAATCCCAGCACTTTGGGAGGCTGAGGTAGGCAGATCACCTCAGGTCAGGTGTTCAAGACCAGCCTGGCTAATGTGGTGAAACCCATCTCTACTAAAAATACAAAAACTACCTGGGCATGGTGGCAGGCATCTGTAATCCCAGCTACTCAGGAGGTTGAGGCAGAAGAATCACTCAAACCTAGGAGGGGGAGGTTGCAGTGAGCCGAGATCGCACCACTGCACTCTCAATAAATAAACAAACAAACAAATAAAATAATTGCTGTTGATCTCATCTTCCTAGTGTCTAGTGTAGTTACTGTGTGGCCATCCCCACAGCCATAGGGTGTGAAGACCTCTCTCACCAAAAGGGTGAGTTAGAGGTGATTAAAATAATGAATTATTATTACTTTTTTTTTTTTTTTTTGAGACTGAGTTTCACTCTTGTTGCCCAGGCTGGAGTGTAGTGGTGCAATCTCGGCTCACTGAAACCTCTGCCTCCCAGGATCAAGCAATTCTCTTGACTCAGCCTCCCGAGTAGCTGGGATTATCGGCATATGCCACCACACCAGGCTAATATTTGTATTTTTAGTAGAGACAGGGTTTCACCATATTGGACAGGCTGGTTTCGAACTCCTGACCTCAAGTGATCTGCCCACCTGGCCTCCCAAAGTAATGGGATTACAGGCATGAGCCACCACGCCAGTAACAATGGATAGTTTGTTTTTTTTTTTTAATGGAGAAAAAAAGGGAATCAAAGTATGGTAATGCAAGTAAAAAGCTAATTGGAGATAGAATAAAAGGTTAGACTCACAGGTAGAGGAGTATAATATGATCAGTCACAATTGCTTCAAAAGTTGCCTTTTCCCAAACACTTCGCATATTCAAATGAAAAAGGAGAGAGATCCAGTAATATTTTTCAACATACATTTGTATATAGGTTGATGAGAACAATTTTTCAAATGTGCAATTGATAATTGGCAATTTTGTAACTTTCTAGATGAGAAGAAAATAAATTGAAGTAAGGCCTTGTGTGCATTTATTTTAAGACATATTGCATAAGATCAGCAATAACACTGTTGTCCTTTGGTGTATCAGTGTAGGTTGAAGAACGTGGGCAGAGAGCCTGGTTCTCATGAAGAAATCTCACTTCTCCGGAGGCTGACATTTAGAGATATTGTATTAGTTATGTCTTCCTTGAATTGCTCTGGAGACAGGAGGGTTTCATAAATAAAACTTAATTAAATGTGAAGACTTAGTGGTAGATTTGAGATGAAGAGGTGGAAAGAGCTCAAACTGCCATGTTCTTCCACGAAGCAGTTTGCTTATATAAATGGGAAATTCATGATAAATCCTCTGCTAAAGTTCACTCTATTTTAGGAAGGTGCTGCATATAATTATAACGCTTATGAAAGAATTCTGTTTCTCTATAAGAAATCATCATAGGAGCAGCAGAATTTTCTTTACCCTGGTTTCCTTAGAACCCAAGTTATATGTAGTAAATAACTTTTTTGTACTTATAAAAAATGTAGCTTATTGTATCGATAAAAATAACTGTCCTCTGAGTTTAAAAGCTTTGCATATGTATTCCTAATCTGCTATCATGCCATGAGTCGACCATGGGCAAGTAGCAAATTCCTTAATGTACTGGAAGAAAAAGGCAAAACAACTGCACCTCTATGGTTAATTGTTTTGCTGCATTTGAACATATGTATATCTATTTATTTATTCATCAATATCATCCAGCACATCTGGCACTCAAGAAGTATTACTTCTTTTCTCCTTGCATGACTAATTACATTTTTAAAGGATTCTAAAATGAAAACTATTGAGATATTCTAGTTCCAATGGATCACCCTATTCTTCCACATGACTCCTTTCTCATTCTCTGAGCTCGCCTGCAATATGGAATTTTCTTTCTCATTTTTTGAGGTCAGAGATCCTATTTCTATAAACGGAATTTCAATAAAATTGATCTGGACTATGGAGTGATAGTGCTGAATGCCGGTCTGATCTTTTAACTGCTCACACACTGCAAGTTCAGTTTCAAAGAAAGCATTACCCAATTTTATTCTATTGCTTTGATTGGTGATACATTATAATTTTTCAGTTTGTATAGATCTTTTTGAATCAGCCCAACAGAAAGCAAGGCCTTGTGAGGAAACAGAATGTTAGCCAAGTGAGTTTTCAATGTAATCAGCAATCCTGTGTGTCTGTGTGTATCTATTGAGGAAAGGCTGTGCATGATTTTGAAATGAAAGGAGGAGTAATGAAAGCAGGCTGAAAAAGCGTGAAAGAACAACATGAATCATAATGTTGGTTTTCATTGGAGCTCTTCCTTTGAATCTTGTTTGTGAGGTTTCTTCTGATACAATCTCCAATAATTATATCAACACTCTCAGCATTCTCTATGTCTCTTTTTGTCTTCTCTGCTGTTACTACATTGTCCCTATAACAAGCATCAAGTTAGCCTACCATCCAGTGTTTATTTTTTTATAAACATGGTTGAAATCAGTTCATATATATATATATACACACAAGAATAAGAACAAGATGAACAACCCTCCCACTACTTTCCAACCTAATGCCAGTTACTACTGTTGGAAACAGTCCTTCCACTTGTTTTTTGTCTGTTTTTACACTTGTCTGGTCATGTATGAGAAGGACCCAGATACAGTTATTCTTTTCTTCTTTTTTGTTTCATATTTTAGAGAAACCAGAATGCAGCAAGATCCTGACATAAGTAATGCTAACCTAAGTATATGATACAGTTGGAAAAAAATGTAAAGGAAAATCAAATTTTTGTTGGGAAACACAGAAATGGAAATAATCCCTCTTCTTGTTTAATTTTTCTTTGTTATTGAACAACAAAAAAAGTTCTTTTCTAACACAATTTTTTTAATTGACCGTTCCTTGAAAATAACTATAGTGGAACATGGTTTTAGTTTTCTTAGAACCATTTTGCTGTATAAAGTGGGAATAGAACTTATTATTATTTAAGAGTAGATTTAGTGTTTGATAATTTTCTTTAATCCAGTAGTGTGCATGTCATTGTTTCCGTTTTGAAAAGGTAACTGACCCCCATAAGGGATAAATCACACCTCCAAAGTCCCATGAAGCCAAGATATCAAAACGAGATCTTGGGGTTTCAGGCTCATGCTTTTGCCGCTACCCCACTAATGCTGCTTTGTGAGACACTGAAAAGTTATTTTTCTTACCTCTGTCTACCCCCTGTCAATCTTTCTGACATTGGCCTAATGATGAGCTTGCTGGCAAAGGTAGAGGTTCCTGAGCATTTGTAAATATATTAAGCACATTTCTGCTATTGCAATATGTTTTTAAGCAGAGCAAAAAGCTAATCTATTTTCACCCTCGATTAGATTCTTTTCCAACTGAAAGCTGATTATTTGAGGGCTTGAGGACTGATGTCAGGGTGTTCTCCTGAAAAAGTCTAAAGTAATTACAATTAAATATATGGTTGATGGTCTCATTCTTGCCTTCATGTTTGCATCTCCACTTCCAAGATTTTCTTAAGCAGTTATTTGGAAACATTTCAAACCCTGTTAATGCTTTTTTCATTTGAAATCTCTTCTTAAATCCTATATTGAAATGGATATATTGCACTCTCCTGAGCAAAGTGGAAGATAGAAAAATAAGTAAGATTAGGGCCCACCCTTCAGAGAGCTACAATCTAGTGGAAAAGTCGCTTGTCCACAGGTACTAAACAATTTCCTTGGGATTTAGTTTCATATTATTCACATCCTTATGCCTTCTTTCCAGAGCAAAACTAACCAATCTCATAAATAAATAATTTGTTATAATACATCAACCCTCTTTTGCAAGCTTACAGTAGTTTTTTAATAAAAGCTCTATGGAGACAATAATAACACCAATGAGTAACTCCAAAAGAAGAAATTTCAGGAACTTCAGCACATTCTCTGTGGAAGTTTGGTATGGATAGCTAACACCATGGCATCCCTCAAGTGGCATCCACCTACTTTTATCTATAGATATGACCAACTCTGATATGTAATATGTAATTCCCTGGCAATCCGCTTACTTTCATTCAGAAAACTTGACCCACCTTCTGGATGAGACAATGGCATTATTTTAATATTCATCTTTTAAATATAACTTACAGTTTTCTGTATCTTTACAAGGTGGTATTTCAGGAGAAAAGCAGTTATGTGGCTTGAATAATGTCAGACATTTCACATTATTAGTATTCAGGCTTTGGGTTAAGGAACAAAGTTGCCAGCAGACCTAAGATGTGTTTAGAATACACTCAGTGTTAAGAACCCTTTCAATGATTCAGAGCAGTTACAATTTTTGCTTTTATTAAGCTAGAGAGATTGAAGAGGAAAGATACCTGCTTTTTCTTGAGGGAGGAGGGGAAATCTTAGTATCTTAACCCAAAACCAAAATGATGAGAGTATGCAAATTTGCCCTTTTACAATATGAACCAAATTGTCTATCTCCACACAAAGAAAGAAAAAAGGGATTGCCAAGGTCATGTTTCCTGAATGCTTTATTGTACAATGACAATTCAGTGACCTTTCTGAAATAAAGATACAATAAGATCAACTTGATTTGTTTAGTCACTGGTAATGTTATCATGGTCATACATACAAATGAATGAGATGAAAAGGAGAAGAAAAGAAACATACTAGAGACCAATTCAACTATTTAAAACAAAGCATTGTCATCTCCATTTTAGTAAAGCTGATGTGAATATCTGAATAATGCCTTTTTCTTTAGACATTAATGACTGAAGTTTGATAATCTTCTGAAATGAAAATAATAAGATGGGAAAGGCAAATGTTTTCATGGTCTCTTTTGGAAGCTAATAATTTAGGACACGATTTGAAGATACTGGGACAGAGAATACATTGTATAAAGCGGAACCATATGGATATTATGTTAACCATCACTTAACAACAGGGATACATTCTGAAAAATGCATCATTGTGCAAACACCACAGAATGTACTTACACAAACGTAGGTGTTACTACACACCTAGGCTACATTGTATGACCTGTGGCTCTTAGTATACAAACTTGTACAGCATGTTACTATACTGAATGTTGTAGGCAAATGTGTCATAATGGCATTTGTGTATCTAAACATATTAAATATAGAAAAGGTAATGTTTTGCAATGCCATGTTACCACAGCTATGACTTCATGAGGTAATAGAGTATTTTCAGCTCAATTATAGTCTTATGGGGCTTCATCTAATATGTGATCCATCATTGACCAAATGACTTTATGCTGGGCACAACTCAGTTGCAGAAAAAAAGGGAGCATTTGCTAAAAACATGATGTCAGAATTTTTCCCTTATTACAAGAGCATAAAGGTCCATTTCGGCTTATTTATGCATGGATCTAATTAAACATATGTTTTCTCAACTAAAAATGGCCACGATTAATATTTTACTTTTATCCTTTAAGGACTTTGTTTATAGCTGAAATTCTATAATAAATTAGTGCCTTTTCCATTTAACTGTAAATAGCAAGTATTTCCTGATCAATCAAGGTTTTAAGACAAATACAAAGAGAGCTCAAATTTATGTTTTTCTTAAAGGACTGAGGAATAAAAGCACACTCTCTATTTTGCTTTAGACTTAAGCAGTATTTTTGATCCTAGTTACTAGAAGCTGATAGGAGGTCATCACCATCCCCAAACTTTCAACAAGTAGAACTGCAAGAGTTGGGAAAATGTAAGAAAGAAACTGGGGAGAAATCCAAAAGCATATCCTAATAAAATACATTCCTGTACTAAAAGACCTATTTCGGTTTGCACTTCAGATATCAGAAACTGGTTCAGAAATTGCTCAACTGAATAAAATGAAAACAATCTCATTCTGTACTTCTTATAAGTGAAAGCTGCATTTGAGTGGGTGCATCTGTCATGTACTGTGACAGCAATTTTTATAAATATGATTTATTAATTTAATTCCCAAACAACCCATATAAATGAGAATATTGCTCCTAATGTTACCCTGGCTCCCAATAGCTAACAATAATAACAGAAACCATTTTAATTCTTGCCACTCAAGTACTAAATCAGGCACTTGTGTTTGGAATGTATAATCTCATTTAAAAATTATTCTCAAAGCCATATATCATCGAGGTATGCATTTGTTACCATTTTACAGAAAACGGGCTCAGAAATACAGTTACTAGACAGAATAAAATGTCAGATTCAGACTCAAGTCTGCCTGTTGCCACCATCTGCATTTTCTTTTCTAAAGCATCCTGGTGCATAACTGTCCTGAAAAGTCAACAGAGGAGGCAAAGTCTACATGCCAGGATGAGAATTCTGTGTGAAAAATAGAGATCAATGAGCCTGCCTGAAATCCTACTCCCCTATCATGGTCTCTTAGTATTTTTCCTTTGGCTTTTGATCCTCAAAAAAAAATTCTAATTTTAATATGAATTACCTTAAGGCATGAATAATTGTAACAAGCAACAGTTGGAGGTGGGAAGAGGCCGATATCTGTAATGAATAACAAGCTAAAAGAACCCTATGAAAAGTAGGGGGCGTTAAAAGTGAATGTGGGCACCAGAAAGAAAGACATCAGAAATGTAATTGTCTACTTTGCCTTGGCTTAGTCTCGTGCTGTATGTATGTGTATGCATGTGTGTAGCATGTGTATGTAGATAAAATAAGTGAAATGGAGGCCTCCGAGCATTATTTAGACAGACAAATTCACACAGCATATAAAATAAATAATTATTTATTTTGCCTTGAGATGTTTCCAAGAGGCCATTTGCATGAATCTCATGTATTGGTTAATCATTCAATCATGTCATTCCCACTTTGCCTGGAAGAGCACGGTCTGCAGCACAGCAACTGATGTGCCATGTGAAGACAGAGCCGGTAATAAGAAACCACCATGTGAGATTCTTTTATGGGTTGTTTATGTTACAAAGACACCAGCAGACGTTGATTTTCTTTTATTTCTTAAGTTAACATATTTCTTTTCTTGCCATCACATTTTTGTCAGTCTTGCCTTCCAGTTCCTTGTATCTGCCAACATTTGGCTACACCAAGTAAATTTATTGTTCTCCTTGCTATGCATTTTTGTGTCTATTTCCTTGATATTTCCAGACAAATATGTTTCAGTTTTTGTCAAAAAATATTTTTCTGGGTTTTGCCTCTGATTCTAAAGATAACTGCTATGCATTTTATTCTCAATCTATCTACCAACCTACAAATATATGTGTATATAGTATATGTATATATAAACACACAATTACATTTATATATAACGTATATGTATATATACTATGTATGTATGCATATATGTGTGTATATATATATATACACAATTGTAAGACAGTATAATAAATATCTTAGAACTGAAAATAAAAGTTCAATGAAATTTTTCTTGCAAAGCCCCATATTAGGTAGAAATTTTTTTGAAGTACACATTATGTATGTCCATTTTAGAAAAGATGCTGTAGGAAGTTATAAAGAAACAAACAACATCAAAAAGAAAAACACAATTTGAAACAAAGATTTGTTGCTTTTCTTGCCATATGGGGTTGTTGTTTTAAACTCAATCTTCACTAAAATAGCTTAGATGAATGCATTAGCCAAGGTTCTTCAAAGTAGAATATATACATATAGACATAAATATTAATATGTAGTTATATATATACATTTTTAAATAAAAATATCTTATAAGGAATAGGCTCATGTGATTATGGAGGCCAAGAAGGACCAAGATCTGCAGTTGGCAAACTGCAGACCCAAGAGAGTTGATTGTATAATTCTCATCTGCTCTCAAAGTCCTAAACAAGAAGAGCTGATGGCCTAAGTGCTAGTCCATGTGTAAAAGACGAATGTCCCAGATCAGTTGGTCCAGTGGAAAAAGTTCCCTCCTACTCAACCTTTTTGTTCTATTCAGTTCTTCAATTGACTGGATGAGGGCTACACACATAGGGAAGATGACCTGTTTTACTGCTTTCATTGGTCTATCAATTCAAACATTAATCTTATCCAAAAACCCTCACAGAAACACCCAGAATAATGTTTGACCAAATATCTGGCCACTCCTGGGTGGCCCAGTCAAGTTGACACATAAAATTAACAGTTATAGAAGGCAAAATATTTCCAGAGGAACTAAAGTATATGAGAAAAAAAAAAAACAGTAATCTGAACTGTATTATCTTGAAAGCTTGTGGGTAATAATGTCACTATCAAAGGTATTTTTTATTTTGTTCTTGTTAAAGAAACTATCAACTATTTTAAAATTTTTTCCAAGCATTTATTGTGTAGAGGGATAGTTACAGTAGAAAAATGAATATGACACAGCTCTAGCTTTCAGGGAACTCAAACCCTAATATATGTGGTAAAATGTGGCTCTTGGGGCCATCTATTTCAAAATTCCTGAAACTTAGTTAAAATGCAGATTTCTGGGTGTCAGTACAGACCTTTTGAATCAGAAAGTAGGGGATATTGTGCACCCGAAAGGAAAATGAATACTTCATTTTCAGTAATCATCAGTTTTGCAGGGATACTATATAAACAGCTACCATACCACATGATGAAGTTTGTGAGGTGGTAACACAGAAGTGCAAGTAACTAACTTTGCTTAAACTGGCAAATTATACCAAATGTGTGCAGTAAAAGAAAGACATCTAATATCTAATTCATTGATGATCTCACTATGAATAAATTAACCATCAAAACCTAAATGCCCTCTAGAGTATGTGGTCACAGAATCATAAACAGTCAGAAGGAATCTCTTTTGCCTTTATCCATGTCACTCCTGTTTTCATATAAGATTTGTACAGTTTCATTTTTTTAATTTAAATCTCCAACCCATTTGTACTTGAGTTTATTATTATATATTGTATGGAAAAATAATATTTTACTGCAATGCCATTTGTAATTAAATAATATAAATAACTTTCTAAATGCTCAAACTAGGAGATTTGTTGAATACTATAGTACAGAGACACAATAAAGTATTAGGCAGCTATTAGAAACTGAACCATCTATAAACTGACATGGAATGGTGTCTAAAAGAGACTGAGTAAAAAAAAAAACCTTAAAATAATTTATATATATGTATATATTTACATGAATAGACAAATGACACATTTATGTATATACATGACTTAAATGAAATTCAGAATCAGAGAATGTTTCAACTTAGTGGTAAAACACAAGCATATGTTTCACCACTGAAGTAGCTGAGATTCAGATTCAGGCAATGGCCTTACCCCAGGATACAGAACAAGTCAGAAAAAATATCTCCCACAGCCCAAGGGCTTGGAATGAACATAAATAATGCTAACATGTGTCCTACTGGAATAAGTGTTAACTACGGTGTCTTCATTGTGCTGAAATTCCAGAAGAAGGTGCTCTGCCATACAGTCCCCATTGCCTTTGCAAGAAACTGACTTACCCCATAAGTTATCTCGTCACTCCACTGGTTTCAGAGAATAAACCAGGAAAGTGATTCTGAAAGGCAGATGGGAATGACTCCCACAGGCTTCCTCACCTCAAAACTATGAGAAACAGGATCCCCATCACAAAAAATATTCTCTATTAGGTCATTTATGATTCTACATGTTATATCCAGTTACAAGATTTTGCTCCTTACTTGAATTTAGAGATAAAACTGGAAATCAGAGAACTGTTGGAGTTGCTGAACCCAGCTCTCAGTTGTAAAGGAAGGTGTACTGATTACTACTGTGGATACACACAGAAAATTATTCAGAGTCCATCATAAATTAGTTTCTAAAACACTCTCAAAAACACTCAGTGTAATGAAATTCACAAAAGAAAGGTAGAACTTGTCTCATTTTTAGTGTGTAGTAAAGGGAAGAAGAATAAATGAAGCCACACAAAACATTAAGAGATAATATTAATTCATTCACCATAGGTGTGATAATAGTAATTTATTAGAACTTCATCCATCCCAGCATGTTAAAAATGTCTTTCTTATTGACTCTATAGTTCCTAATCCAGAATTAATTTTCCATTAAGGTATCCAGGTGGATAAAATATATTAAATGTATAAAAGATGGAGTTGGATTGTGGAGTCAATAGCCATTACAATTGTGTGTGTGTGCGTGTGCATGTGTGTGTGTGTGTGTGTGTGTGTGTGTATGAGAGAGATAAAATGTTATCCATGTTATTTCCTCCTTTTTCCTCAGATAATTTCAAATGTCGTGAAGAATGATGGATAATTACAGCATTTGTTTCTCCATAACTCCACATACTTCCATAAGAATACGGTTTCATTACTAGGATTCTAGCTCCTTCCCTACCCAACTAAGTTTACAGAACCCCTTTCTCTAGAGCAGAGCCTTTTTCACAATTTCCCTTTCCTAATTCATGGTAGATTACATGGTTTCTCCTTTCCTGCCCTGCAGATTGTTTACTTATCATCAACTCAAGATTTTGTATCCTTTATACAAACCTACCCAAATGGTCTGATCTCCAAGTGAGTCCATTTATCATAGGATAAATAGAAGCAGTCCTTGCTTTTCAGTAAGGTAGTGCAATACTATAAAAATGACTGTAAAAGCAAAACCTATGCCAAATGATCTCAACAATCGATGAGAAAAATTACAAATGTCCTGTTACACTTGAAAATGTTTTCTTAACACCTTAAAAACTCTCTTACTGTTGGATTATAAATGTATAGAGAAATGAAGAAAATAGAAAAATTAATATTTATTTAGCACATAGTACTTTTAGACAATAGAAACATTGAGAATTTAAGGGTGTTCTTTTAAAAAATAAACTATCAAGGATCGTTTGAACAGTATTTGCTTTCTTGTTAAAAAAATTACAAAACTTAACACACATCTTTTCTATGACATAGTAAATTGCCTTGCTTCTTCCTAAGTTGGGATCAGCTTCTAACATTTTACTCATTGTGTATTCGACATGATGAAATGTCTCTGAGAGTTCTTTTATTGCAAAGATTTTTGTTCCTTTTACTTCCTCTGGGATATCTACATTCTTCTCATCACAAATATGTTTCTTATTTGTGTCGATAAGTCTATATTCACTAGTTTCTCTGGCTATATTAGAACAATGGTTGTGTGATATCTGTAGTCTTTTTTCTCTAAATCCATTTGTATTCTATTTAAAAGTAAATTTCAGAATTATTTTTTATTTATTTTTTGCACTTTTATCTTTGTGACCAATGCTCTCTTTGGCCCATTTTTGTAAAGTGTTATGTGGGTTTATCACGAAGAGACAAGAAGACAATACAACTACACATTTTTCTGTCTGTGAGCAAACTGAGTAACATAAAAATGTGCAATGAACAATAGCTGACAGGTTTTGAAAGAACGGACTCTCTGGTCATGATGTGCATCTGTCACTCACATGATATCTGATGGACCAAAGAGCTAGCAGAGATGTTTGCACTCCTTGTAACTACTAATAGTTAACATATGGTGGTAAGTGAAATTTGGACCATATTGTTGAGAGACTGGTGTTATTTCACTAAACTATGATAACTGAAATACATGCATATCAAAATGTGCACAGCAAGAACTGACTGTATAGTTTTATATATGAATATGCATGTATTTATGCATGAAGGATTTCTTTATATATGACAAAACTTGTTCAGAAATAATTTAAGGCAGATGGTCCCAAAAATTAGTTTTGATCTTTAAGATTTCTTTTTAATTTCTCCTGAAAATTGCCATAACAGGCATGGTTCCAATTTGAAGTTCCAGGCAATCTGGAACTTCAAAGCATATGACAGGAACTGCCTTTGCTGGCCAACTGCTCCTTGGCTACCATCAGCATCAAATAAAGATGTTTTATGTAAACTGAGGCTAGGGTATCTCTTTTCTTCTATAAATGATAGATGTCAGTGTCCTTTAAACGTACAAAATTCTATTTGGCCTGTTAAACGTATTTAATCCAAAAATGCAGTTAGTGGCTATCAATGCACGTTACACAATTGTCATTAAAATAGTAAAATTCTATTATAGGACATTGAACTGTATGTTCGTTTGACAGCAATACAACATACAATGGCATAATACAACAGCAAAATGCAACATAATAATTATAAACAATCATAATAATAATGATGGCTTGCTTTTCAGTAGTACCTTCACAACTCTTTCTAATTAATTGGAGCAACTACAGAATATTGGAGAAAACTCCAAGACAGCCTGCCAAAAAAGTAAGAGGGCTCTCCGTTCATGAATACGTAATGTTTAGCAGTCCTGAAAGTGCTGCTGTTTGTTCATGTTCATTTCATTTTTGTCCTCTTCCTTTTGATATCTCTGAAGCACCTCTGGATCACAAAGCAATTACCTGCTAGCTAAGTGTCAACAACATATTCCGATGAGCAGATCATCTGTGTCAGATAGTAGTAATATGGGCCCTTCTGGGAAAGGTATATCCAAGCTAGGAGTTTGGCAGGAAGTGAATGTTTGGAAATAAATCTAAGACCTACCCAAATTCTGCCAAGTGATTGGCATAAGATACAATGATAGATAAAATATTGTTGCCACAGGCTCAAGTCATACAAAGACTGAGGCTGAAGATACTAAGTGAAGACTTCTAACATCAACAAAAGTGGTCTAATGGAGAAGGAAGGCAAATCGCAGGTTTTAAGAACAGGTTAAGAGAGAGAGAGACAGAGAGAGAGAGTGTGTGTATGTGTGTGTGTGTGTGTGGGTGTGGGTGTGTAATCAACAGCAGATTCAAAATGGGAGATGACTTTAGCACCAGTAATATGTAGCAATAGGAGAATTCAGAGACCCCCAAAAATGTAATTTGAAACTACCTACGATCTTCAGTTGCCAGCACTGTTGACAATAGCAAAGACTTGGAACCAACCCAAATACCCATCAATGATAGACTGAATTTAAAAAATGTGGCACACCATGGAATACTATGCAGCCATAAAAAAGGATGAGTTCATGTCCTTTGCAGACATGGATGAAGCTGGAAACCATCATTTTCAGCAAACTAACACAAGAACAGAAAACCAAACACCACATGTTCTCACTCATAAGTGGGAGTTGAACAATGAGAACACATGGACACAGGAAGGGCAACATCACACACCGGGGCCTGTTGCAGGGAGGTTGGGGGGCTGGTGGCTAGGGGAGGAATAGCATTAGGAGAAATACCTAATGTAGATGACAGGTTGATGGGTGCAGCAAACCACCATGGCATTTATATACCTATGTAACAAACCTGCACGATCTGCCCATGTACCTCAGAACTTAGAAGTATAATAATAATAAAATTCAATTAAAATTAAAACTTAAACACAAAAGCTATCTTTGAAATAGACAGAAAAACAAAGTTACCTTACAACAGACATAAAAGTAGGTTTTACCTGAGAACAACTGACACGTAGTTTCCCATTCCCTAAAGTTGTGGATCCATGTTAGTTATGAAGGTGGAAGGACACCTACTAAGGAAAATAGGCTACATCTGTTATGGGAATTATGAGAAAATGGTAATAGCTGTCTAGTTTGCTGTAATAAAAATTGTGAGGCTGCACTCCACTTCAGTGGAAAATTGAACTGTGATAGATTCTGAAAGAAACTGCACTTTGATTGATTTGGAATATTCGTCATAGGCATAACAAGCATGAGTTGTAGCACATGTAGAGTGTCTTTCTCAATCCAACCCTGTAGTGGGGGTTGGAAAGAAAGCCTGTCTGGCTTCTGACCCTCAACGTCTGGAAGTGCAGAAGTCAGACAGGCTTTTATAATTAATCTTGCTCAGGGGATCTCGCCCTCTGCCTTTTGTTGCTTATGTCCTTTCTCTTTTACTGTCTAGTGGATATCATTACAAGTACTTTAGCCATAAGTAGAGAACTTCAGAAATGCTTACGTCTGGGGTGAGTTAGAAGCTTTTCATAGGCTATGGCCAGATTATAGAAAAATCAGCATTTCTTTATAATAAGATCCTATTTTCTTTTCTCTGTGCATGTAGAAAAACACGGTTCCATTGCCCTGGATATATTTAATTATTTATAAGGGGTTGCTAATGTGTAGTTAGTGACTTCTTAATGAAAGTTATAGATGCCAGCAACCTGCAGTGAAGCTATGTAAGTGTTTTCGCTAAATTATTAAGATATAAAATGAGTAATGAAGGGCATCGTAATGGAAACTTATCTAAAAAAATTCGCTATTTAAGGTAGGAAAAGAAAAGTAAGAGAGTAGAGGTAATGAGTCATTCTGTTCCTTAAAGGAAAGCAAAGGCATCTATCTTATAAATTAGTGTATGATGGATGTATATCCAAGCAGATGACACAAAAAGCAGCAATATTTAGACAATGTATCCTGAATCTTTAAAAATGGCATTGTGGAGGGCACTGATATTCTTCTTCAAAGTACTCCAATGTGTTATTGAACTATAGTGTAATTTTGCCTCTCTTCCATACCTATCACCTTACCTCCATTCAGATGTATCTACTGACTTAGCCTTGTCCTGTCCACAAAAAGGAAAAATGTAGGCAGTTCTTACCACAAATATATGGACAGGCCATTTTCTATTGATTTTTCCTTGGACTTACTGTCCCAACCCTGTACCTATATCATTATCTTCTTATTATCTCTATGGTAGATGTGTGAATTATTTATTTTAATAGATTTTTTTAATGTTATTGATATAATTATACATATGTTGGGGATACATGCAATATTTTGATACATGTATACTATGTGTAATGATCAAATCAGGGTAATTGTTATATCTATTACCTCAAAAATTGATATTTTCTTGGTGTTTGGAATATTACAATTCTTTTCTAGCTGTTTTGAAATATACAGTTATTCTTAACTATAATTTTCCTACGTTACTATTGAATACTATAACTTATTATTTTTATCTAACTATATATTTTTACCCACTAACCAACTCCTTCTCACCTCCCCCTACCTTCCTGTTCCTGCCTCTTGTAACCATAACTCTACTCTCTATTTCCATGAGGTTCCATTTTTTTAGCTTCCACATATATAGTGAGACATACAACATTTATCTTTCTCTACCTGACTTATTTCACTTAACATAGTTCCATCCATGTTGCTGCAGAAGACAGGATTTCAGTCATTTTTAATGGCTGAATAATATTCCATTGTGTATATATATACATTTTCTTTATTCATCCATTGGTAGACACTGATTTCATATCTTGCCTATTTCAAATAGTGCTGCAATAAACATCATTGTGCGGGTATCTTTTAAAAATATTAATTTCCTTTATTTTGATTATATCCCCAGCAGCAAATTTCTGGATCATATGGTATTTTTGAGTTTTTTTGAGCAACATTTATACTGTTTTTCATAACAGCTGCAGTGATTTACATTCCCACTACCAGGGTATGTGAATTTTAACTTTTAAGTTGCCTTTCCTTGCCTGTGTTTCTAACTTGTGCCATCCCATTCCTATTGTATTTGTTCCTCATTTTTGCTATAATAAATTACCACAAACTCGGTATGGTAAAGCAACACAAGTTTGTGATCTTGCTATTGTAAAGATCACACATTTAAAATAGTTTGGTAGGGCTAAGTTGCTTCTGGAAGTGCTAGGGAAAAGCTGTTTACTTGTCTCTTCCAGCTTCTAGAGGCTTCCATATTCCTCAACTGTGGCCCTGCATCATTCTAACTCCTGCTTCTGTCATCACGTATCCTTCTGTCTCTCTTATTCCATAGTCACATCACTTTCTCTGACTCTGACCTGTATGCCTCTTTCTTATAAGGACCCTAGTGACTACATTGAATTCACTCAGATAACCCAGAATAATCTCCCTACCTCTTGAGCCTTGATTTAGTCACATCTTGAAAGACCCATTGGCCCTGTAAGGTAACAGATAGACAGATTCTGGGAATTAGGACTGGGACATTTTGCAGGGCCATTGTTCAACCTACTATACCTATATGAACCTATCTGTTTTATCTTGTCATTTAACATATTTTAGTCTATGTGTTGGACCTTGTTACTTCAAGTAGCTCTTACGCCTGAATTTCCTGGCTCTGTAATTTGATACCTCATGTTGCCCTCACTTGAGTTTGGTTTACCAGATTGGATCCTCTCCACCTGCATTGTTTCAATTGGGATTCTTAAATCCAATCATTCAGTTGAAAACTGACATTTCCTTCTTTCTTGCATTGAACTTGGAGCCCTTAGATTCAGCCAGTCTAGTAACTTGGTAGGATAACCAAGCATCCTTCTAATAGGGAAATGTAGAAATCCTTCATCAACTTGGAGTTTCTAAGTCCATGTTCTCCCCCAGCCTCCCCATTTACAGCCCTCCGTATTCCTACAGAAAGAACATATTTTTGTCCCATAATCATTAACTTAGTCCAAGATTAGTACCCCTGGGTCCAACACTTGTATTGATGACCTGTCCCATAGCTGAAAGCCTGTCTGAGACACTTTGGGTTAGCATCTTAGACAAGCTGAATTTCTCAGATGCTTTCGTTGTCATGTAAACCAGACAACCAGGAAAGAGGAGGTAGCGAGGGAGCGGGGGGAATGGGAGAGGGGACGGGGAAACAAACAAACAAACAAACTCTGCCTTACTTGAGTTTATTGTTGACACTGTTTGGCTGTGTCCCCACCCAAATCTCAACTTCAATTATATATTCTAGAATTCCCATGTGTTTTGGAAAGGACCCGGGGGGGTGGTAATTGAATCATGGAGGCTGGTCTTTCCCATGCTATTCTCATGATAGTGAATCAGTCTCACGAGATCTGATGTGTTTATCAGGGGTTTCCGCTTTTGCTTCTTCCTCATTTTCTCTTGCTGCCATCATGTAAGAAGTGCCTTTCACCTCCACCATGATTCTGAGGCTCCCCAGCCATGTGAAACTGTGTAAGATCAATTAAAAGTCTTTTTCTTCCCAGTCTCAGGTGTTTATCAGCAGCATGAAAATGGACTAATACAATTGTTTTTGAGTTTATTTCACATTTTTATCCTTACCTATTCTTTTTGCACTTGCAAAGCAGCAGAGTCACAGGCACTACAGTGAGTTCCTAGTCAATAAAGTTCCCAGCCCATAAATTATGGTTTGCTATTTGTCCCTACGGATTTCAAAGGATTAATATGAGCTTGTGATTATTAATCTACTTGGTTACAGATATGGCTTCAGTTTGCACAATTTAAAGAAATCCTCCTACGGATCTAATGTTTTCATTGACAGCATTTAGATTTCCCTTTCAAATGTTTGTCCCATATTTTCACAAGGGGATTTCTAAACTGTAATGCAGAGACCTAAATATGGAAAAAGAATTCTTTGTTCAATTGCTTGTAAAATTTGGTAAAGTGCTTGTCTAGTGGGGGAAAGCATCAAGAATAACAAATCATATTGAGGAAAAATTTGAAGGAGGGTTTGGATAGTTAGAAAAAAACCTATTCAATATAAAAATTTGTTTCATTTAAACCACATGAAATGTACCTTGAAATTTTAAATAACACTAAAGAAAGGCTTATGGTTTTATGCATATTTAAAAGGGCACATGAATTTTTTTTTTTTTTTCGAGATGAAGTCTCACTCTGTTGCACAGGCTGGAGTGTAGTGGTGCGATCTCAGCTCACTGCAACCTCTGCCTCCTGGCTTCAAGTGATTCTTCTGCCTCAGCCTCCCTAGTAGCTGGGATTATAGGCACCTGCCACCATGCCTGGCTAAATTTTGTATTTTTAGTAGAGATGGTATCCACCATGTTGGTCAGGCTGGTCTTAAACTCCTAACCTCAAGCGATCCACCTGCCTTGACCTCTCAAAGTGCTGGTATTACAGGCTTGAGGCACCACGCCTGCCTGGGCACGTGAATTAAAGAGGCTAAGACATACTGTTCTTTCTAAAATTTTGAATTTTTAACTTATTTTATTTACCTGTATTGTCTCGATTTTTAATGGTTTCCATGTTAGAGGATGTGGGCAGAGTTAGAAAGTCACAAAAAGAAAGACAGTAAAAATAATATTGTAGAAGACATATGGAAACTTGGGACAGAGAGATTTGAGAAAGATGTAACAGCCATTGGAAGGAAGAAGTAGATTTTGGCAATCTCAAAATAGAGAATAGCATACTCAGAGGGGAGATTTGTTCTTTTACATTTAAATGTAGAGAAATTTCCCTATTTTAAAGTGAGTAGTTCAGCATGAATCAAATATACCTTAAATTCTCACGTTTCTGTTGTCCTCCGCTGCCAGACTTCCTGTACTTTGTATGATTCAAAATCATCAGATGGCAATTAGACAATAAAAGTATTAGAAAATATTATTTTCCTAAAATACATTAAATATGAAAACTCAACAATTTAATTTTGTTCTGTTTTTAAAAATTACTATATTCAAATTAGTTCAGATTCATGACAAGAAAAAGTTGAGAAGAGAAAACTGATTTACTGGTATTTAATTTTGTTCTGTTTTCCTATTGACGTAGATGTACAAAAATTTATACCTCTGGGACTAATTCACTTTTCAGGAGTCTAGGTGTTGAGTATTATTTAGACAGGTAGTATTATTAAATAATCATTATAATTTTCATTTAAAAACATATTTCTAGCTGCACATGATGACTCATGCCTGTAATCCCAGCAATCTGGGATGCCAAGGCGGGCAGATCATTTGAGTTCAGGAGTTTGAGACCAGCCTGACCAACATAGTGAAACCCTGTCCCTACTAAAAAATACAAAAATTAGCTATATGTGGTGGCACATGCCTCTAATCTTAGCTACCTGGGAGGCTGAGGAAGGGAAATTGCTTGAACCCATGAGGCAGAGGTTGCAGTGAGCCCAGATCCTACCGCTGGGTAATAGAGTGAGACTCTGTTTCAAAAAAAAAAAAATTCTATGAGTATTCATTGCATTTCTGAATGGTCTCATATAGAATATTAAATAGAAAATCATGAAGAATGGCTATTTCGTCTAGAATTTTAATCAAATATATTAGAGATGAAATTGTTATGGTTTAGTCTATCTCAGCAAGGGGTTCCTCAACATTCTCTAGAATAGGCGGTCATCTGGAGCCAAATCATATTTTCTCCATGGAAGCCAGCACTTTCCCACCAACCCAGAGCTCTTTTCAATCTTTTCCGGAAGTTACACATCTGACAAGAGGTTACAAAGCTGTGACTTTACAGAGAAGCCATTTGAAATAACTAGCTTTCCCTCAGACAAGTCCTCCTAGACATTTTCCACCGATTGTATAGAATACACAGACATTTTAGATTACTTCCCCACTGGCATTTGCCTCTTTTGTCACTAAAATTAATTATCTGAATGGTGGTAGAGTCTGATCTGTCATCAGTCAGTGACTGTCAACTACATATAGCTCATATTTAAATATTTGCTTATTAAATTGCTTTCTACAATTAAAAAGAATTTAAAAAAAGACAATGAAACAATTGAAGGTTATTCTAATGTGTTTGATTTACTAAAGTATACTGAAAAAGTGCCAGAATCTGGTTAAGAAAACTTAATTTACTATAATTAACTGATCTTAGGCATCAATCAACAAATACGTACAGTGATTACTTTTAGTTCTAGCAACTAATGTTCCTTTTCATTCTATTTTTGCTGTCATCAATAATGTTTGTTATCTTCATCCTTTAAAATGTATAAGCTTTTATTCAAACTTAGGTATTATCTCTAATCCCAATCTAATGAATACAGTGAAAAAGACCAAAGACTAATTATAATGATTCCAGTGTCTATGGTATTTATGATTGACTTACTGCAGTATTGAGAGTAGTGCTATCACCCTGAAACAGAGTCAAAGCCATTATTCCATAAAATAATGAACCTTAGATAACAACATCTCCCCATTTAAGTTGAATTGAGTAGTCATACTGTATTCTTTCATTTGTTGATTCAGCAAATATATAACAATTGCCAAACTTGTGCCAGATATACTATACTCTGGGAGTTGTGTGTATGGGGGATTAGGATGAATTTGAGCATCTCCTTTCCAACCCATGAATCATTAATTTGGAATGTGGAATTTAATTTGTACCAAACATCATTAATGAGTTAGTTACTTAAACATACTTCTTCAAATTTAGTAAAGTAAGGCAAGGTACAATGTAATAGGCAAGAAAATGAGCTCTAAAAGCCTATAGTTGAGATTCAAAGATCATCCCTATCCTTTACTAACTGTGTGGCCTTAGCAAGTTATTCTATGCCTCAGTTTTTTCACGGATCAAATATTTTTAAATTGTGTTGTTATGAAAGAAGATAACATTTTAAAAGCATTGAGCAAAACTCCTGACATATGGCATAGTTTTACATATGTAAAAAGAAAGATTATAATAAAAGGAAATAAATTCTTGGCGAGGTATTTACTGACATAATTGTTTAAATGGTTTCCTCAAACAGATGATAAAGTGATGGAGAGCTTTATCTTTTTGTGACCCTGCCTTTATATCTCAGAACTTACTGTTTATGCCTTCAGAAGTTTATGACTTTTGAAATTAGAATTTTTATAATAAAGTGCACATGTTGTAGATAGGGATCTATATGTTTACTTGGTTTGGAAAATCTTAGGGTACCAAAGTTTACTTAGGCCATGACTTGAAAGAGATCAGAATGATCGTCCCACAAAAATAAACATAGTATTGCATTTATTTAATTGGAATAAAATTATGTCTCTTCAACATAATGGATTCAATTTACCACAGTCATCCATCATAGAGATTTTTATATGAGAGGATATTAAGAAAGTGTATGTCATTCTGAATAAACATATATGGAATTAATGTCTCTGTGGGAGTGTGTGCCTGTGTGTGTTTGTGCATGCATGCATCTGTGTATAATTTCAATATTAATAAAAATATTATCTTCTTTGGAAACACCAATGCTGACTCCATCCAGCCTCTCTCCACAAGGTATAAGGGTATGGAATTTACTCTTGCTCACATGTTGCACATCTAGTTGCTATTTCCATTATGGAGAACTAGAACTATATAATTTAGTTTAATTGCCCCCGTTTCCCCAAAGTTCATGTGTATTTGTTGTCTGCTTGGCCTTGTTTATTTTGTTATTACAGATAACATAGGAGTTAAAATCTGAATTAATGTGCCTATATGTTCCATGGTGATAAAATATAATTGCTTATATACATATATATATATATATATATATATATATATATATATATATGCAGGTATTTAGTTTATAGCGCACGTGCATGTGTGTGTGTCTGTGTATGTTTGTGTGTGTTTGTGTGTGTGTAACTTAAACTTATGGCCCTGTGGACATTGTTCTGTGGTTATTTTTTGGAATGTATAATTGAATTGGACAGACATACAGGTTCACAGCTTATGATTCACTTAGACCTTATGTATATTGTTCTTAGACATTTAAAAGTTTTTTAGTGATATGTCAATTTTTCTGTAAGCTTGCACTCGACCTTCTGACCTATGATGCTTTCCTTATGGCTCCCCATAAGCTTAATGTGCTCCTGAGTTACATCCAGTTAAGTAAAGTTACACATCTTTTTCCAGGTGATGTATTGTGGAGTAAATAAGCAAACAAGGTGAATAAATTGTTTACATCCATTGTGTTTGAGCTAGAATGGATATTAATAGAAGTCATTTTCTCCTGCCCTAAATAAAACAAGTCTATGTCTTCCTAGGGAGAAACAAATTTATGTTACTTCTAAAATGTGGTTTTCCTGTGCTTCATTTAATTGAATGCAATATCAATATAGTGTTTTAAAATGGCTCAAATAATGCCAAAATATAAATCATTATTTTCTATCCAACTATTATTTTCTTACATTTTTATGCACTTTGATTTACCTATTTTTGGCTTGATATTTTAACATGCATCCATGAACATCAGAAAATTTGTGGGTAGTCACAATCATCAATATGAGATTGAACAGCCTAGAAATTAAATACAAATAGATGTAGAGATTTGCTGAAGACTACTGTAAAAGAATTGCTGAAGCTTCCCTTTTTAAAATGACCATTCTATATGGCTTATATTATTTCCTATACAATAGATAGGCAATTATTTCTTTTCTAATTTCATTTCCTTCAAGAGATGTTTTCTCCACCATTGTTTTTTCTTGACTTTCCTCACTTTGTATTCATAGGGTAGTATATTTCCATTACCCTCACGGTCTTCTTTCATTCCCCTTAAAATTGAGTTAAACATAGTCTGCTGTTATAGACGTGTTGACCCAACTGAGTTATTTAAGCTAAAAAGAAGTATAAGATTATTATTATTCCAATTGAAACTTTATATAAGTTTGTCAAAGATGGAAAGTTTTTAAAAAGGATATAATCTTCTTGTTCTTGTGACTTTGAAAATGTACGTAGTGAAAGTGATAACCACCTTGATCCTGGCCTCTGAATTTTTAGACCACCTTTCAGCTGATATCAATTGATTTTGATATCAACGGTATAAGAAATTTAATGTCCATATTTTCTCTTGTCTTAACCTTGCATTGAATGTTCTCTGCAATTGTACATATTGGAATTATTAAAATAAGCAGTATTAAAATTTTGATGATACATAAGCTATTTTAGCACAGAAAGGATGGTTTTTGCCTCCATACATGTAACCAACATGATTCTCTACTCCAACCTCGGCAGCCAAATTGGTTAGTAGTTTATAGTTTGGTTGTAAGTGAGTTGTAACATTCTTATCAGGTTTAGCTTTGCTATCTAGGAAATTCAGAGTTGGATCAGTGTTGATTGAAATTTTGACTTAAAAAAATAAATTATAATAAAATACTATCTGCAAAGTGAATCCAGTAAGTTCAAATTTCTGTGACCTTGGACTTACTCACTGGAGTATTAAAAGACACAAGAGAACCAGCAATTGTCATTCAGAAGTTAGAAAAATACTGTTGTTATATTTTATAGGTATTAACTAAATTTTATTTATTTTTATGTAATTGTAAACATAAAATTTATTTTTAGCATAGTTTGAATACGTGTCCATAATTCTAAAAATATAAAATACTTAAAATTAGAGTAAAAAGAGAATGGAAAGTTTGACAATACTCAGATAAAGTCATGTAAATGTTTAATTTATTTAATACTAACCCCCTTTTAATGCATATTTTGCTTAATTATAACATACTTACACATGAAAGATAATTCCAATTCCTGAATGCTTTACTTTCAGAGCAAAGACATTTCTCATGACATAAACTTAGAGAAAATATTATTTTATTGGCTGCATCAATGCCTGGTCATTGCCTAACTATTACATTGTTTGCTTCCTGAGTTTTTATGTTTGCCACCACAACACTAATTTGAAGATCACTTGTGTAAATCTATTTATTTTAATATACTCCAGGTGCTTTCCTTAGGAAAACCTCCAAAAGTGAAATTACTCATTCAATAGTTAGGACCAGATCTTGTAACTCCTAATTATTCTGACTTTAAAGTGTATTAATTTGCAGATAATCTATTAGAAACTATTTCATTACATTTATTTATTGTTATAAGAAATTTCATGTCACTTTAACAATATAATATTTTCTATTATAAAGTGGCTATTTGTTATCTACAGTACTTAAAGCAATCCTTGAGTATTACAAACCAAATACTAGAACTTGTCTAATAACCAAGTTTTCATAAGACTCAGAAATAAAAATTGAGTACAGGTGTTCCTGAGTGAACAATATACCTAAAGACCAGATACTTCGACATTTAGCTTATTTTAGTCTGTGTCTGCATATCTTCCCTTCCTCTGCCCCACACCCCTAAAAATGTCAAAATTCTTTAGTACAGAATTCATGCCTTACAATTTTGGTGCTTCCTCCAGTTCTCTCTCTCTCTGCCTGTATGTGTATATATATATATATATATATATATATATATACACACACATACACACACACACACACATATATACATACACACACACATATATAATGTCCAAATATATGTATATATGAACATTGGCACATCTTTCCAGAAATTTGCAATTAGATTTGTAAATTAACAAAATAATGTTGGTGAATTAATATAACATTCACAAATGAACTTTACAGATTTCAGAGAGCATTGGTAAAACTAGTAATAATCATAACTCCAGAAAGGACTATTGCCTTTCACCAAAAAGAAAGTCTAAATGGTATCATAGCTATTTCCATGAGCTGCACAATATAAAAGAAAAAAAATAATAGAAAGAAGATGCTCAGAGCACCTCTTAGAAAAGTGACAGTAGCTTTCTATCCTCCTAATGAGGCTGTATGCAACTCGTTTTCTAATTCCCCTGTTGCAAAAGTAGGAAACATATTCTCTTCTAGAAATTGTAATCCGTATGAATGTTCTTAACTTTATTCCCCTGGGAACCTAGCTGTGTCCTGAGCTATTTAAATGAATGCCTCCTGAGAAGGTCTAACTCGACAGATGTTCTTCAAGAAATTATGTAATTTTAAATATCTAGCTATTCAGAGAATTAAAGACTACTCTTAAAAAATATTATTATTTTTTAGGGATAAGTCTTGCTTTATAAGAAAAATTGGAAATAGGTGATAGTAGAAATGGGAAGGGGATAATAAAAAGTAATCACCTCTCCCAAGAAAGATAAAATAGAAATTTTTTCTGTGTATTTCTTGTAATTATATCTTTACTTAATAAATATTTGTTTAACACTTAAAATTTACTAGACTCAGTAATAAATTCTAGGGATTTAAAATTAAATAAAGCAGGGCTCCTGCCCTCAAAGAGCTTACACCATAAAGGGAACAGACAAGTGAATTATTGAGCACATTGAAGTGTGATAACCATTATGTAAGAAGAGTATGCAGAATCCTCTGAAAGCACAGATTAAGGGCTGTGGACATTTGGCTGTGGCTTAAGAAATATTTTTGAAGGCTATGTTTGATCAATTTTTAATAAAAATGAAAGATGAAAAAGATGAGGAAGAGAGAATCACATTTCTCTGTATATGTATATGTATAATGCACAGACATAAGACATGAGAAGGAAGCTGTGGCAGTTGGCAGGTTCCAGATCTTGAATGGATATCATAAAAATTCTATGCTGAAGAAAATCATGAAGGAGTTTTAAAATTATTTTAATGGAAATGATATGATCAGATTTGCAGCAGTGTGGAACGTGGGCAACTTTTATGTCTGTTTGGCAAAGGATGTGAGGATAAGATCACAGCCAGGGAAAATAAGAGATTCCTTATTTTGTATGAAAAAATTACAGGAGTCTGAACTAAGTGGATGGCAAAAGAATTCTAGAAAACAGACGTGATAAGATGTCAAAGCTGTAGAATCAATAAAATTTGATGGCCATCAGACGGGGCAAGGTAGGGGACAGTGATGTTAAAAAACAAAAGTGAATTTGTCTTAGGTGACTTGGTGGCTAATGATGTCATTTTACAAACTGACAAATGTGAAAATGTGAAGGTTCTTGCTTTATTTTGTTAGTTTGTTTTAATTATTTCCATTTTAGCATGAATTGTTTCATTTTAACATGAAAGCAAAGATGTCCGACAGAACACTGGAGACAGGTCTGGATTATATGAGAAATAGGTCAGTTGTTATTTGATTAGCAAACATACAGTAGTTGAAGACTGAATAAAGGTGTTTTGAAGAAATTGTGAACTCAAAAGAGAGGAGAAATTGAAAAATATCGATAAATGTTAAATTTTAAAAAATGAAAGGTAAAGGAAATCAGGCAAGGGACAAAAAGGTAAGGGAAAAGTAAGGTCCCGCAAAAACTAAAGAAAGAAAGAAACATAAAGCAAGCTCTACAGAAGAAAGGCGGAATTGGATTAAAGAGTTTAGTAGTAACTTCTTTGTGATTAAGTTGATAGAATTGCCATAACCTAATCTGCAACAGTATCTTAATCTAGTGAGAATGGAATGAAATCACTAAGGAGGGCCAGATGATACTTTTGGATATGTTTAAGCTACGTGGATAGTCTTTAAAATCTTTAGAAATGAAGCCAGAGGAAAGTAGTATGTGTCATAGCCAAAGGAAAAAAAAAAAAAAAGGAAAAATATTCTATGTTTATGGATTGGAAGAAGCAATACAGTTAAAATATCCATACTGCACAAAGTAATCTAGAGATTCAAATCAATATCTATTAAAATACAAATGATTATTCACAGAAATAGAAAAAATAATTATAAAATTTACATGGGACCACAAAAGCACAGAATAGCCAAAGCCATCCTGAGCAAAAAGAATAAAACTAGAAGAATTACATTATCTGACTTCAAATTATCCTACAGAGCTACACTAAACCAAACAGCATTACGCTGGCATAAAAGCAGACTTACAGACCAATGGATCAGAATAGAAAACCCAGAATAAATCCATGCATCTACAGTGAACTCATTTTTTACAAAGGTGCCAAGAACACACTTTGAGGAAAGGACAGTCTTCAGTAAATAGGGCTGAAATAACTGGATATTCATATGCAAAATAATGACACTAGACCACTACCTCTTGCCATAGACAAAAATCAAATCAAAATGGATTAAATAATCAAATCTGAGAGTTCAAGCCATGAAACCACTACAAAAAATGTTGGAGAATCTTTCCAGAACGTTAGACTGGGCAGATTTTTTTTTTAGTAATACCCCATAAGCATAAGAAACCAAAGCAAAAATGGACAAATGGGATCACCTCAAGTTAAAAAGCTTATGCACAGCAAATAAAGCAATTAACAAAGTGGAGAGACAACCGACAGAATGGGAGAGAAATATTTACAAACTATCCATCTAACAAGGAATTAACCAGAATATATAAGAAGCTCAGACAACTCAGTAAGAAAAAAATCTTATATTCTCATTTTAAATAGGGCAAAATTTCTGACTAGGTATTTCTAAAAAGAAGGTATACAAATGGCAAGCATGTTTATAATAAGGTGCTCAACATCATCGATCATTAGAGAAATTCAAATAAAAACTGATGAGATATCAATTTATCCCAGTTAAAATGGCTTATATCCAAAAGACAGGCAACAACAAATGCTGTGAGGATGTGGAGAAAAGAGTACCTTCCTGTACTGTTTGTAGGAATGCAAATTAGTACAACCACTATTGAAAACAGTTTGGAGGTTCTTCAAGAAACTAAAATTAGAACTACCACTATGATGCAGCAATCCCACTGCTAGTTATATAGAAAGGAAATCAGTAATCTGGAAATCAAAGAAATATTTGCACCCCCATGTTTACTGCAGCACTATTCAGATTAGCTGAGATTTGGAAGCAACCTAATTATTCATAAAAAGACTCATGGATAATAAAAATTTGGTACATATACACAATGGAGTATTATTCAGCCATAAGAATGAGAGCCAATGGTTTGCAACAACATGGATAAAACTGGAGATAATGACATTAAATGAAATAAGCCAGGCACAGAAAGACAAACTTTGCATGTTGTCACTTATTTGTGGGAGTTAAAGTTTTAAACAATTGAACTCATGGGGATAAAGAGTAGAATGATGATTACCAGAGGCTGGGAAAGCTAGTGAAGATGGGAGAATAGAGATGGTTGATATAAAAATATAATTAGAATGAATAAAAACTAGTATGTGATAGAGTAACAGGGTAACTACAGTCAGTTGTTCATTGTACATTTTAAAATAACTAAAAGTATAATCAGATTGTTGGTAACACAAAAAAGGATAAATGATTGAGGTGATGGATATCCCATTTACCCTGATGTAATTATTATGCGTTCTGTGCCTATAGCAAAATATGTCATGTACCCCATGAATATGTACACCTACTATGTGCCCAGAAAAATAAAAATAAAGTGTTTAATATTATATATATATGTGTGTGTGTGTGTGTATGTGTGTGTATGAATTTTCTGCCTGTGTGTGTATGTGTACACACATATATATATTTGTGTGTGTCTGTATATGTGTATAAATAATAGGTATATATATGCATGTGTAGATATGCACATACATAATAAGTGTATATGTTTATGGGATACATTAGATATACACATATATATATATGTATGTGCATACATACACACACATGCAGGCAGAAAATTCACACTTTCTATGTAAGAGAGGGTTATAGTAGCAATCCAGTTGAAACACAAAGTTAAATAACATTTTGGGGGTTGTATTTCTATTAATATAAGCATTTGATTTTTATTTGGAGACTGTGTTTTATCAGAAGTAACAAACAGAGGCTTGGCTAATGGAGTTTTGAATGTGATATTTATCTTACCTCATTTCTAGCTCTTGGTACCTATTACACATGTGAAATCATGTTACTTTACATGTTTTTCCTGAATAAATTGACACTGACTTTAATAAGGGACCCAAAACAGGTAATTGTGTATTTCTATTTGTTACAGGTACAATTACCCATTTAAATGAAGTCTTCCTTAGAAGGTGAATACTAGTATGATAGTCTTTCGAAATGTCTTACAATACTGCCTGCTGTAGTTTCTATAATCAAAGCTCCAATGTATATATATATTTTAAAAAGATGATTTAAAAAAAATCAAAAAACAACAGATGCTAGTGAGGCTACAGAGAAAAGGAAATGCTTATACCTTTAGCGGGAATGTAAATTAGCTGAGCCACTGTGGAAAGGAGTTTGGAGGTTTCTCAAACAACTTAAAACAGAGCT
Organism: Sapajus apella; assembly: GCF_009761245.1. NCBI lineage: Eukaryota > Metazoa > Chordata > Mammalia > Primates > Cebidae > Sapajus > Sapajus apella. Next base: position 8,253,537 of record NW_022436984.1, on the reverse strand, counting down.
ACCATTTGACGCAGAAAACCCATTACTGAATACATAAAAACGTTGTTCAACTAAAAGAAATCATTCAACCAAAAAGACACATGCACTTATATATTCATCACAGCATTATTCAAAATCTCAAAGGCATGGAATCAACCTAGGTTCCCATCAATAGTAGATTGAATAAAGAAACTATGGTACATAAATACCATGGAATACTACACAGCCATAAAAAATAACAAATCATGTCCTTGGCAGCAACATGGATGCAGCTGAAGGCTATTATCTTAAGTGAATTAGCACAGAAGAGAAACCCAAATACCACTTGTTATCACTTGCAAGTGGGAGCTAGACGTTGCATACTCATGGACATAAAGATAACAAAAATCAACACTGGGGACAACCAGAGGATGGAAGGAGAGAGAGGGGCAAAGGTTGAAAACTAACTACTGGGGACTATTCTTACTACCAGGGCAATAGGATCAACCTACCCTACACTTCACAATCAGGCAATGTAGCTGTGTAGCAAACCTGCATATATACCCCCAGAATCTAAAATAAAAATTGAAATTTCAGAACTCTTTCAATTAAACAATGTTATTTATTCCACTCATTCCTCAGATCCTAACATAGTTGATGATGTTGGAGGTATTTCAAAGTTGGCATAGCTAGTATAATTTCTGTGAAAGTTTCAGTGAATGATTAAAACATGAGGATCCTTAGAAAAGCCATTCTCCCTTCTCTTAAAAAAATTGTTTATATCCACAAAGGACTTCTCAAAAGAAGACTTCTCAAACATTACCGTTTTATGAGTAAAGATAAGTAAAATCACTACATTCAAGTGTAAGTAACATGCATAAGAAAATTCTCATTAAAAATTTTCTAGGGCCTTTTCATTTAGTTCAATAACACTCAAAAGGCAATAGCGATAAACTTGAAAGTTGGCAGTAGTGGAATATTCCTCCATATAACATGCAGCCAATACTGAAGAAAACTGCTGCCATATTTCTAAGTTGTTAACCTTTACAATGAGATATATATTTTTATGCATAAATAAAAATGTTCTCTACTTTAATGTGAACTTAAGTCGGAAATGCTAATCAAATAAAGAAATCCAAATTAAGTTATATTGGTCAAAGCTGCTTCATTTTAGCCTTTGTGCATTTGCCTTTAAGTTACATTCTGGAAAAATAATCATAGGAAATGTTTGAATCTCTTGTATTGATCGTAATAATGGAATTCTATTACATGAAAACAGGTGAAGGTATTAGTTAAGGCAGAAACCTTTTTCTTAGAAGCGTGCTATAGAACCCTAATGCTCTTAAACACCTTCAAAAATCTCAATCTATATCTGGATTCCTTCATTAAAGTTTCCCATTTTTCACTGTGGTTCTAGAAAATTCCTTTATCCAAAGTAATCCCCATTTTTTTTTTAAGTTGTGGAATACATGTGCTGAATGTGCAGGTTTATTACATAGGTATACATGTGCCATGGTGATTTGCTGCACCCACTGACCCATCATCTAGGTTTTATGCTCTGCATGCATTAGGTATTTGTCCTAATGCTCTCCTTCCCCTTTCCCCTCACCCCCCAGTAGGCCCTGGTGTGTGATGTTCCCCTCCCTGTGTCCATGTGTTCTCATTGCTCAGTTCCCACTTATGAGTGAGAACATGCAGTGTTTGGTTTTCTGTTTCTGTGTTATTTTGCTTAGGATGATGGATTCCAGCTTCATCCATGTCTCTGCAAACAACATGAACTCATTATTTTTATGGCTGCATAGTATTCTATGGTGTATATGTGCCACATTTGCCTTATATAGTCTATCATTAATGGGCATTTAGGTTGGTTTCATGTGTTTGCTATTGTAAATAGTACTACAATAAACATATATGTGCATATGTCTTTGTAGTAGAATGATTTATAATCCTTTGGGTATATACCCAGTAATGAGATTGCTGGGTCAAATGGTATTTGTGGTTCTAGATCCTTGAAGAATTGCCACACTGTCTTCTGCAATGGTTGAACTAATTTACATTCCCACCAACAGTGTAAAAGCAATTCTATTTCTTGCATCCTTGCCCAGCATCTGTTGTTTCCAGACTTCTTAATGATTGCCATTCTATCTGGCGTGAGACGGTATCTCATTGTGGTTTTGATTTGCATTTCTTTAATGATCAGTGATGATGAGCTTTTTTCATATGTTTGTTGGCCACATACATGTTTTCTTATGAAAAGTGCCTGTTCATTTCCTTTGCCCACTTTTTGATGGGATTGTTTGTTTTTCTCTTTTAAATTCATTTAAGTTCCTTGTAGATTCTACAACCATCTGATCTTCAACAAATTTTACAAAAACAAGTAACAGGAAAATGATTCCTTATTTAACAAATGGTGCTGGAAAAACTGGCTAGTCATATGCAGAAAACAGAAATTAAACCCCTTCCTTACACCATATACAAAAATTAATTCAAGATGAATTAAAGACTTAAATGTAAACCTAAATATATAAAAAACCTGGAAGAAAGCCTAGGCAATACCATTCAGGACCTAGGCATGGGCAAAGACTTCATGACTAAAACACCAAAAGTAATTGCAACAAAAGCCAAAATTGACAAATCAGATCTAGTTAAACTAAAGAGCTTCTGCACAGCAAAAGAAACTAGCATCAGAGTGAATAGGCAACCTACAGAATGGGAGGAAATTTTTACAATTTATCTATCTGACAAAGGTCAAATATCCCAAATGCTTTTATCCACTCATTTCTGTGTAAGAGCATTTACATATAATTGGTTACATAAGTTGACCCAATTCCCTCCCAAGAGTTAGATTTTCATAAATGATTTCAAAATGTAATCTCCCCTTAAGAAAACCTCTCCCATATTTATCAAGATAGGATGGAGTACTTCTCATCATATATAGATACAGCACATTTGTAGCTAAACTCTATGAACTTTCTCAGTTTATGTACTTACCTTGATTAAAATCTTCCCTTGTAAATAATTCATCTCCAGTTTTATTTTGATAGTCTTTTGTCCCATTCATATTACCCCTATGGTTAAACATGTGAGTTTGAGGGCAGCCAGGGGATATAATTTAGTTTTGTCACTAATGTTTTCTGAGCATATGACTTGATTCTTTGAGGCTTAACTTATGCATGTGTATTAAATAAACAATAATAATATTAATTACAAGGTATTCTTATAAATATTATATAACATAAATAATGTAAAACAGATACATTAGAATAATACATTGAAAGAATTTAATATGTGTTAACTATTCTCATTCTCAATAATGTTATTATTCTGCTGTTTTTGCATCTCTTTAAGCAACGTAAAATGAAATGAAATAGAGCAAAATAAGCATGGGGTTTTAAGTTAAACAGTCCTGAAATATTGACCTGCCTCATACCTTATTCGCTGTGTGACTTTAGGTTAGTGTTCTAACCTCTTTAAGTCACATAGTAGTGATTCAATGACATGATGTGTATATAGCAGCTGACATGAATTGTGTCCTTATCAAATGCCTGTTGAATAAATATATGACTTATATGATGATGTACATTTCAATGTTGGCCTTAACAGTTTCGAAATGATCTTTATTAAATAGCATAGGTTTATTTATTACATACAAACAGTATACTATGGAAGGCACTAAGAATGATTTCAAACAGGGCTGGTAAAGAACATTATCTACCCATGTGGTATGTAATATAACACTGCATGCTATTGAGTTGGTTAATAATTCTCTGGAAACAGTAACATGTGTCTTTGCTCAGGTCTAAATTATAATTCATATATATATGAGTATTCCTAGAAAACTGATGGGGCAGGCTCTCTCAAAATCAATCTCCATAATGTCTTGTCTTTTCCTCTATAAGCCTATCAAGACACTGAGAGCAGGGATGGTGTGGCCACAAGAGCAAAAAGTCAAGACTAAGATACTAAGAGAAAGCATTCAGGGTCAGCAATGAGAATACACGCAAGGTGGACTTTGAAATAAGCACTATGGAAACTGAGACTTTGTAAGTGGCAAGGCTAAAAAGGATCCATGTGTCCAGGTTGAGGGCCAGGATATAGTCACTGGACAAAGATTTGCAGTGTCATCTGAAGAAAACTTAATTTGGTGTTTACATATTAGTTACTCAACCGCAATAATCAAAACAATGATAGTTAATTCTAATGTTTACCAGATAAAATACACGTTTCTATAATCAAGTTCTCATTACTTATTGGCTTCTCAGGGGCTGGTCTTTAAGTTAATTTTATAAAGGCATTAGAATATGCATTATGACACTAAATGCATTAATAAATTATTTCTGTTTTTAGGCATATGATTTCTCCAGTGGTTTCTATTATTTTCCAAAATCATGTAGTAATAAAAATAACCCATAAATAAAAAGTGAAACAACACTTTTGATTGTACATGTGTGATTTTGAAACTCGATTATAAGAGTTAATGGTCCATAGATCTTTTTTTTTAGTTCATAAAATGTGCTTATTTAACCCAGTCTTGGAATCTCTGACAATTGCAAGCATGAAGTTATTATATTGGATTAAAATCCAATTAAACTACATCTCTTCCTCCAGAAACTCTCAGAGAAACAAGAAACAGCTCTTGAATAGAGGTTATTTCCAGATTTGATTTTAAACAATATATTTGCAATAGAATTATGTAGAGAATATGATGGAAAATAATTAATTGATAAACAAAATTTAAACACAGTAGTGTTATTTCCAGAAATAGATAAGATGATTCACACATGCCCAACAGCTTTTCAAATGAAAGTAGATGGAATTCTCTTGCCACTTGACATTAACATTTCAATAGCAAATGTATCTGGCTATATTCCAAACTGATGCCTCAAAATACTCCAATCTAACTTTGTGGCAGGCAGGGGGATCAAAAACCTAGGTCCAGGACATTCTAGCATACTTTTGGTTCTTGGAATTGGTTATCAGGTATGAAGCTTAATAACTCCAGAAGCTCCTTTAGATATCTTGCTAATTCAGCATCAAGGGAAAGTATGTCTGAATTGTTTTCAATCACTCAATCAATTTTGGCATGTTTACTTGTTTAATATACAGTATTGAAGAAAGATTAATAGAATTGGGGGCTAAGATTAAGAAATGAGAATTAGAAAAAATAAACCTCTAAAAGGATGTGCCAGAGAAAGTGAAGAAGTAATTCATCCACCTCAAGCCTTGGTCACATACTCAATTAAGAGAAAATGGCCACCATTTTCTATTATACATACAGCAGCTATCATTGCTACAGCTTGCCGTATTATAAGCTGGACAGAGGGTGGCTAAGGAGCAAATTCTGCCTGAGTTGCTCTGCACAGAGTGGCAGCCCACTAACAAGCTCTTTCGGAAAGCTCAGTGAGCAGGGAAAAGGCAGGCTCCTGGGTCCTATTGTATTATTGTGAGTTCATTACACATTCTGGAAGTATGAGGGAACAATGTAATTTGTGAGGTGATGCCCCTTTGCCCTCATATATGTGGGTTCCTGCACTAAGCCTCCACTGCAGAAGATAATCTATGTAACTCCTAGAAACATTAATGTGCTTGATCTCTTATAAGAGACCAGCACAGCAATATAAGCATCCAGATTCAGAAACTGTTGTATTATGAAACGCCATTGTAAAATCAGGCTGAATTTAAAACAGAGTTTTTAAAATTAAGGACTGTTTCAGTAAAAATATAGTTCAGTTTTGAAGAGAAATTTACACTTTATAGAACACTACATATAGATGTTATCTTATTTAAACTTCAAAATAGCCCCAATAAAAAATAGATATTATATTTAATTTAAAGACAAAGAAATTTAACCCCATAAAGACTGAGAGGTAGGTGGTTTTTTTCTATTTATTAGAAGGGAAGAGTTAGATTGGCAAACAGGTGTATTGACTTTGATTCCAGTTGTATGCACATGGGCATACCATATACTCTTCTTTGAAACAGGCCTCATTATGTGGTGTTATTCAATTGAATGTCTACTACTCATAAATGATTCACCATTACAATAAACATTGTTATGTAATTGATAAGGGTTAGAAGCCCAGGTAAAATTATTTTAGCTTAAAGAGATTTTGTATTTTAATTTTTGGATCAAATCTGCAAGGCTATTATGGGAAGACTGAAATTCCATTTGATTTGCAGAATTCCATTTAAAACAAGAACTGGACTACTTTGTGAACAGTAGTAAAAAGACATATTTGATGCAATCAAACCATGTCTATATATGAGGTGATTTTAATCTCATGGCTCTCTTTTAAAAAAAAAAACATTTTTATATATTTAGAGGGTACAAGTGCAGGTTTCTTATAGGCATATATAGCCTAGCGGTGAAGTCTAGACTTTTAGTGTACCCATCACCTGAATAGTGAACATTGTCACCAATTGGACTCTCTTTTTCAAATAAGAATAAAGTTAAGAATAATACTAGTGAATAACACTGAAGGAATGCTTTTATATCAGGCATTATTATAAGCAACTTATGTATATTAATTTTCTGAAACCTTACAATAACCGTATGAAGAAGAAACAATTATTTTCCTTTTATACCATAAAACTGAGAAACTGAGACACAGGGCCTAGACTAGAATAACTTCTTAAGGATTGCATAGCAAGACAGGCTTTCTCCAGGCAGGCTGTCTCCAGAATACATGCATTTAAGGAAGAAACTATACTATCTCCTACAAGAGTAGGATTATATCATGAAGAGGAGCTGGAGTCACACAGTCAGGTGGATTCCTGGCTCCATTGCTGCCCAGCTGTGTTACCCTGAACAAGATGTTTACCTCATTTCTGCCATGGTTTATTCATCTGTAAAATGAAGATGCTGGTAAAGCCTTTTCCCTAGGATCATTAGAAGGCTCAAGTGAGACGGTGCAAGTAAAGTCTACTTTCTTGCATATTAAGTAATGAACAAGTAATAACTGTAGAAGAACAGCATAAATTGTACTTTAAAAGTAATCTACTCTAAGCCCTTAATTTTAAAAGGAAGATGAGAAAACTGAATTCTAAAAGGGCTAAGTGACTGATTTTATATCATTTTGTCAGTGTCAGAATGGCGAGTGGAAGCCAGGCCTCTCAATCCTTCTAGGGTTCTTAGAACCAAAAAGTAGTAAAAAATTTTATCTCATGTGTCATTTCTTCCATTAAAAAGAAATTATTATCAAAATATTTTAATCATTTTCCTCTGTTTAAAGATGCGTTTACTGATGGTGACTGTCACTGGAATATCTTTTTCGTCTTGTCTGTATAACTATTTGCAAGTAAACTGTAATAATGTTTCTTCTATCAAATGTTGATAATAAATAAATTGCCTTGAAAAAAATAAATAGCAAGCAAAATACCAAATTTTGTGTTTTTGAGGCAATAAATTCAAGGAGGAATCATTTTTCTTGCTTTGCAGAGTTAAGATGTCTGCTTATTTATATGTTTGACAGCAGTCATGGCTTGAAGTAAATTCAAGAACTACTAACAGGTCAGGAGATCCACGAAATGTTATAAAATATAAAAACAAGCCCAAGCAAATACAAAGTAAACTCTGAAAGCAAGAAAACCTTCAACTTTGGCTTACTTGTCCATCAGAAAAATCCCTAAGCCAATCACATGGCCCATTTGACCAAGACAATGAGCATACAAGCTGTCAAACTGATCGTGCTGTCTTAACTTATGGCTTTCGAATAAAGCAGTCCCTGATGCCAGAGCTGCTACTGGTAGGGCAAGGATTGTAATGAACTTTGTCATATTTGATAGTTTTATATGGGTACCATAAGTAATCCAAAAAATACAAGTTATCTAAAGGCAGGAGTCTTAAAAATCATAAAAATCTTCTCATATTCTCTAGCATAGAATTAAGTAAAGAGATTTTTTAAAAAGAAGAAAAATAACATAGCTTAATTGAATTGAAATATGGTTCCTAAGACTATTAACATCAAGCAAGTGTAAATGTATTTGTTCATTTGATATTATAGCATCACTACCTTTCAGTAGTAAAATCTACAGATAGACTAACAAAAGGTACAAGCATAAATGAAGATTAAATGCAATGATGAGCCAGCTTTATGCAAAATGACAGCCAAATTCTCCCTGCACTCAGCCTATGATGGAGGTACTTTAAGTTTTCATTCTTTCATTTTTTTAAATCTGAATAATAGATGCCACTTAAAAATGAGCCTCAACCATATTTTTAATCTTTTTCAAGCTGACTCAGTTGTAAAGTTGCAGCAGCAGAAACTCTGAACTTTAGCCTAGAAAGAAAAGAATCAGTTTAGCAGTCTAAGATACCAGCAGTGTTTTGATGAGGTTTTTCTTAATAGCACATTATTTTAAACTCATGGTAGTATAACAAATTGACAAGTAGAAGAAATCTAGTAAAAAGTTTAAGGAGATACTTTAGATTTTACTTGGGCAAATACAAAATAGGCAAAATTCTAACAGTGAAGAGACTACGTACAGATGCTCCCTTTATTTTCCTAGTTATTAAGTATCTATACACTGAGCTGAAGAAAAGAAAGACTTAATAATACATACAAAAAAAGACAAAAGCTGGTAAAAAAATGCAAATAATATATAAAAACCAGTAATAGCTATGATCAATATGGTTCTATTTTCTATCTCTCCTTTTCTTTATTTTCATCTATCTTGCTATAATTTTGTTTATCCACTGAAATGCACCAGTCTCTTCCAGAATACAGTATATTACACAATTAAAATAAGAAAACAAAAAAAAACACATATAATCAAATTGAAAAACACACTTAATATGTGTTGGTTTCTTAAGCTTAATGTAATTCAGAAAACTTTTACAAAGCATCTATTAGCATCTACTGGTAATACTTTCATTGATGTAAGTATATATGCAGACACATATACCTAAGTGTATAGCTCAATAACTTTTTATGAAATAGACATCTCTGTAACATCATCAATATCAAGAGAAAAAGACATTACCAGCACCATGGAAAGCACTTCTGTTCTGTCTTCAGTTTCTATCCTACCAACAGAGCGAGCTGCCTTGACTTCTATCATAGTACATCAAGTTAGCCTGTTTTCATACATTATAAAGTGAAATCATAACATATGTATTCTTTTGTGACTTATTTCATTCAAATGTTTATTTATGTGACTATATTTAAACCTCCTTCAGTATGTAAACTGATAATAATATTCATAAATTCCTTGAAAAAAATTACTATGTAGCTAATTTGTCTATTTTTAAATTGGGTTATTTGTCTTTTTGGTTTTGGATTTTTTTTTTGAATTCTTTGTATATTCTAGATATAATTTTCTAAAAAGCAGTAAAGAATTTTCTCATGTGTCATTTTTTCCATTAAAAAGATTTGGAAATATTATCTCCCATAATGTAAGTTGTCTTTTAACTTTTTTGATGGTATTCTTTGGATAAAAAATTTAAATTTTGATGACGTCAATTTATGTATTTTAATTTTCTGTCTTTTTTGTTGTTGCTCAAGTTTTTGGAGTCATATTTCAGAGCCTTTTGCTAAATCCAAGGACACAATGATTTACTCCTATATTTTATTATCATATTTTTATAATTTTGGTTCCTACATTTATGTCTTTGACTATTTTCAGTTAATATGTATATATGGTGTGAGGTAAGGTCCAACTTCATTTATTTGCATATGGCTACCCAGTTGTATTAGTACTATTTGTTGAAAATACTATTTTTCTCTCCAATGAATTGTCTTGGCACAGCTGTTAAAAATTATTTGAATAGATGCATGTATGGGTTTATATCTGGACTCAATTTTATTCCATTAATCTATATGTCTATTCTTCATCAAGTACTCCACTCTCTTGCCTACCATGGCTTTGTAGTGAAATCAATAAGTTTAAGTCCTTCTAACTTTTTCTTTTTCAAGTTTATTTTGACAATTTTGGATTTTTTGTAATTCCATATGAAATTTACAATCATCTTATCAATTGGCACAAAGAAGTCATCTAGAATTCTGACAGGGATTATACTGACTTTATAGATTAATTTGGTGAGTATTATCTCAACAATGTTTAAGTCTTCAAATTCATGCACATAGATTATTTTCCATTTATTTAGATCTTCTTTCATGTAGTTCAACAATGGCTTGTAATCTTCAGAGTATAAGCTTTGTACTTCTTTTGTTATATTTATTTCTATGTTATTTTTAAATTGCTATAGTAAATAGAATTGTTTTCTCATTTTATTTTTAGATTGTTTCTTGTAAGTATGAAAGTACAACTGAATTTTGTATAATAATTTTGTATTCTGATACCATGCAAAACCTATTTATTAGTTTAATAGCTACTTACTGGATCTTTCAGGATTTTGTATATACAAATTTATGTTATTTGCAAATAGAATTTTTTTTCTTTTCAATCCAGATACCTTTTATTTATTTCTCTTGTCTATTTGCTCAAGCTAAAATTTCCTGTACTAATAGAAGCATTTAGAGTGCACATTCTTGTCTTGTTCTTAATCTTAGGAGGAAAGCATAAAATCTCTCACCATTAAATATGTTAGCTGTGGAATGTTAGTTTTAGGCACCTTTTATGAAATCGAGAATGTTTCCTTCTCTTCCTAGTTTATTCAGTATGCATTATCATGAAAGCATTGTAGATTTGTTAAATTCTCTATTTAGATGATCATGTAAATGCTGTCTTTTATTCTATAGAGATAACGTATTATGTTAATTGATTTTCAGATGTTAAACCAATATTACCTTCCTGGAATAAATAACAATTGGTCATGATGTGTAATTATTATATGTTGCTGGTTTGGGTTTGTAGTATTTTGTTGAGTATTTTTACATGTATATTCATAAAAAAAGTATCAGTCTATAGTCTTCCTATCTTGTGATACCTTTGTCTGGTTTTCAAATCAAGGTAACACTGGCCCTATAAAATGAGTTAGAAAGTGCCTCCACTCATATATTTTGCAGGAGTTTGTGAAGAATCATTATTAATTTATAATTAATTGAGAATCAATATTTTATGAAATAGAGTTTGGGAAATTGTTTTTGACAAGCTTCTCTCTCAATAGAATAAAAATACCAACATTTTAATTTTTTATCTTGGTCTCTTTTTTGATTTCTTTTTAACAGTTTTAGAAAGTAGTTTTGAAGACTATAACTAGAATTACTTTTTGCTTTCAACTTCAATTTTCTGGTCCCCAAATATATAGAATGCTGAAGTATGCTAGAAACAATTCACGGATTGAGACTCAAGATAATAGCTAGGTATGAGCTCTTGATAAATTTATTAAGAGATATAATCATTTCTTGATAGACATTATATCTTGATATGTAATTGGTAAATAATTATATCTTGATAGATTTTATTAAGTTATTTTTCTGTGTGTGTGTGTGTGTGTGTGTGCACATGTGTGTGCTTTATGAACATAAACCAAAGTTACAGTGAATGGGTCAGAATATCTTCTAGAAAGCGATAAGCAGAAACACGTCAGTAAAACAAATTAAACTTATTGGGCACTACAGGGAAAGAGAATGTACACCATGGGGGATAATGGGGTGTGTTGGTAAAAGGGTATCAGAAATGACTTACACATTCTGCCTTTTGTTAGGTGATTTGGGGGAGGGTTCAAACATGTAAGGCTTTTGTATGCATTGAATGTTATCAGGAAATGTACATGATTTTAAGATCAAGTAACAATAAACCTTATTGGAAGAAGAGAAGATTAGAGCAACTTTAAAGCTGTAATTGGTAAAGAGCAGTCACTCATTTTAGTTGGAAAGGGACGATGTTTGATATTTTAGGGTTTGTACAATAATGTGGTCTTTCACTTTCCTTAGTCAACATCATGGATTGCTGTTGGGTTTTGTCCCACTTCGTCACAGTCACAGAGTGACGTTGTCTGAAACAGACATTTTGTGAAATTGCTCATGTTTAACAGGGGCAAACCATGACTTACTGAAGGTGCTGGCAGAGCTCTTAAAAATACCAAAAAAGGCCTCTCTATTAAAGTCAAGCAAGTGGATTTTATCAGATGATTTTTTTCTTTCTTGTCAATGAACTATATTTTAAAAAAGCACATTTGACATAAAATCTAGAGAGGGTAATTAAAATGGAAACAAAAAGCCATGATAATGTAATTAAACTTAAAATGTTACATTCTGTATATCAAAACAAAGAAACTCTATGTGACTGTTTTTCCCTTGCAATTGTCAAAAATAAAAGATATGTAAAGCACCATAGAATCTAGCAGAAGAGGTTGGGAAAAAAATGTATAATAAAACTCTGACTAGATCTCATGTTTACACAACCAATCAATACAATAAAACATGTGGTCTAATGATTACAATCCCACATGACAAATAATTTGTCATCGAAAAAGCAATCACTTTCTAATAATATGACAAATATTTCCAAATCTCAAAGTCAGCAGTAAAGTTTGAGGACCTCTATTTATATTCAAATCATTCACTAGGTTCTACACTATCAATTTACCAAGTTTCATGTTAACCTCAGAGATTTAAAGGACACTCTTTGGAGTAAATCAGCTGTTTGTCCTTCAGAGCAGTGAATTCAACTTAAATGCACACTCAGGGTGAGATCCACTTTTATAACAGAGCCAGTGTTTTATAAGTTGCATGTTCCTTTACTCACAAAGATTCCCTTTTTTAAAGGTATTTTATTATTTCTATTCATCTTATACTATTAAAATAACCTGGCACTGGCATCGCTGATTAAATGGAAATATAATAAATTCATTGAGGTTCCTTGTGCTGTTTCTGAATTTTATTATATCCGTAAAATTGTCAGTGAATTTTTGTTTATCTATTATTTTAACTTATTAATGTAAACCAATGTTTTTAGAGTTATTTGGCATACAAAAAATAATGTTGTCTACTGCAACTTTAACCAGAGCAAAAAGGGCCAGATTATTCTCACACCATTTCAAAAACATGGGTCTGCCTCATAAAACACACTGATCAATAACTTGTGAGTAGAATTTCTCCATCCAGTGAACATGAACAGACAAACCTAAAATAAGGTTAATTGGGGCAAAATATATTGTGAAGTTTCTGGTGAGCAGGATTCATATGAAAAAGGATGAAGCTCAGAGGGAAGTAAATTACTCATTCTCTTCTCCGTGTTAAATTCGATTTCTGAAATGACAAAAATCAGTCAAGTATCTAAGACCCATCTCAGAATCCTAAAACAGAGATGATCCTAAAACTGAGTCTGGCTAGAGGATTTTTTGCACCAATTAAAGCTTTCATCATTTCAGATTTAGAACTAAAATTACAATCTTGCTCACACACATGAGCTTAGGTAGGTAAGATAGATGCGCGACTTTATACAAGAATGTATGAAGTGGTAGGGTTGTTGTGAACATTCTCTCTCTAATGAAATTCCCCTTCACAAGTTTCTTAAATTCTGGACCAGACAAATTATATAGATATAATTCAACTCATGGAAGACTAGTTTGCCACTCATGTTTAGACAGACCAGTGGACACTAAAATACAATATGAAAAATGATTATTACAAATTTATAAAGTTTAGCATAGGCACAGCAATTTGAAAGTTAACTGTGTTTACCTCAATTGTGTTCAGACTGATTCATAGGCTTCCCTTTGTCAGTCCTTGAAAGTTTTCCACAATACCTTTCTACCTAGCTTAAGCTATTAAACCTTAAGCCTGCTTTATCAACTCTGGATTGGGAAACACTCCAATCAAAAATAAATCCAAGAGCACTTCTGTTAAATTTTGCTTTAAGTTTAATCTGCTGGGAAAATTTTGAATGTTTTAGATAAAACTTATGATCTAATGTTTTACAGGAACACTAAACTTCAATTTTTAGGATGAGATTATATCTCTGAGTATTCTATTCTGCTCCATAGAATATACATAGGTATTATATCATATATATATTTGCCAACATGTTTGAGTTAATGTTATTAAGTCAATATCACACAGTATGTATATTTTCTTATATTTCTTAGTTCTATTAGGCCAAATACCTCTGCTTTACTCCTATTATTTAAAATGAGTTTATTCATGAATTGTTCTTCCATATAAGTTGTAGATTAAGTTTTTAAACTTTTCTAAATATAAAATTTGAAATGTCATTGGATTGCATCAAGGTTATAGATTAATTTAAGAACAACTGATTCATTTATAATAGTAAATCATTCCTTCTAAAAACATGAAATGCCTCTTAAAAATTAAGATCTTCTTTTATACTCTTAATTTTATAGCTTTTCCCCCATAATGTATGTATGATAAGCTAAGTTATTGTAAGAGTTAAAGTTTTAGTTGCTAGTGCGGTAGTGTCCTATTTTGTATTATATTTTCTAGGTGATGTCAAGAACTGTGCAGGGTCTGAGATTCTTACCTGACATGCAAGCTAATAAGTTAGCCTATCACAGTTTCATGGATGCTTGCAGAAGACACATGACTCTCAGTTCAGAGACAAAAAACAATTCATTACACACAGGGATAACATTAGCCAGAATAACAGTTTTTTTCACTCATTTTTTGAAGCCTAGTTTCCGTGAGGAAATGTGAAGAAGGCTAGATGCTCCCTGCACATGCAGTGGGGGAAAAGGGAGCTTTCAGGAGATAAAACCTCAGCTTAGAGACATCGAACCTTTTATAATCAAAAGCTGGCAAATCATTTTCTTATTCTGAACACCAACATCCTCGATAAGTGTATGAAAGTGTTGTAGGCAATGATATCCCTTCAGTTGGTAATTGTTTGGAAAAAGTGTACAGAAATGCTGTTGCCTTTTATAGTCATGTCTTGTGTCCAGACAACTCACAGGACTCTCATTTATTCTTTTTGTTTGAATGTTTCTTTTTGTTTTGTTTTCCTTAGGTAGATAAATAAATATCTGCATATAATGATATTTATATATTTTCATTTCTAATCCTTGCACTTGTTAATTATTTTTCTTTCTGTGACGATTAGGCAGGACTTCCAGTACTATGTTAAATATTTCTTTGTTCCCAATATTAAAAGAAGTATGTCTAAAATTTCCTTGTCAAGTATACTGTTTACTATTGGCTTTAGTGTACAATTTTTATCAAGTTAAAGAAGTTTTCTTCTAGTCTTCATTTATGAAGAGTGGTTTTTTAGAGATAACTAAAATATATTTTTTATAGAGATAACTAGAAAATATTTATTTCTTTTAACGGGTTGACTGTCATGGATGAATTTTTCTGATACTGAATCAGTCTTATATTTACATCTAACTTAAGATTTGGTAAGTTTATATATTAAGATTTAATGCTACATGTATATATTTTGAGATCTAATCCTATATATATTTTAATATTTAATGTTACACATATATTCCTAAATGTTTGTGTGTGTGTGTGTGTGTGTGTGTGTGTGTGTATCCATATGTAATATAAGTCTATACTTTCCTTATATTGTCATTATCTTTATGGTAATCAAAAGCACACTATATTCATAAAATGAACTAGGCATCTCTGTCTTTTATTGCATTTTGTCAGACAATTTGTATAAAATAGGAATTTAATATTATTTGAAAACTTGCATCAACTAACTTCAAAATCTTTTGTCCCTGGCTTTTTTTGTTGTTGTTGTTGTTAAATTCTGGCTATAATTTTAATTTTGTTTATAACATAGTTACTGAAGAAACATTGGCATTATCTATTTTTAGGAAATTACAATTTTTCTTTAGGTTTTCAAATTTGTTAGTTTGTATGGGAACCTACATATGATAATGGGAGAGTCAAAAGTAATGGGAAAAGAACAAATTAGTTTATGGGCATAGGTAAATTATTCAAAAAATAAAATAAAAGTGGATGCCTACTTAACAGCACATTCAAATGTAGCTTGATGAGTTACAGATTTAAATGTGAAAGATAAACTATAAGATAATAGGCGAAAAAGAAATCAAGTGTCATATATAGGCAGAAAGCTGCTTGTAAAACAAAAACTTCAAAATCAAAGACAAAAAATTAATGAATGCAATTACATGAAAATAGTGACTGCTTGTCAATAAAAGACACAGAAGACAATGTAGATATGGAGGGCTGACAGAGTGAGAGAAGGTATATTAAAGAAAGAAACGCTTAATATGTAAAAAACAAGACCTGAATCCCAATATAAACAAAGGAAAGCTTCTAGAAACCTCCAGCAAACATGAAGTGTACTGTGAAGATTTAGAAGCGTCCTCTTTTTGAAGTGAGAGATAAGCAATGATGCCCCAAGGTTCTGTTTGGGACGGTAGGCATACAACATAGAAACCAACAGACTAAAACAGTAGTCCCCATGGGGGTTTTGTCATGGTGGAACGTTTGAGATAATCAGTCTCATCTCTTGAATCTGTAAGTATTGTTTTTTAAGTTTGTTTAGTCTGGATGTGGTGGCTCATTCCTGTAATAGCAGCATTTTGGGAGGCCAAGGCAGAAGAATCATTTGAGGCCAAGCATTACCAGCCTGGGCGACATAGCAAGACCCTGTCTCTGCAAATAATAATAATAATTGGCCAGATATGGTGGTACACTCTTTTGGTCCCAGCTACTTGGGAAGCTGAAGTGGAAGGATTGCTTGAGCTATGAATTTGAGGCTGCAGTGGACAATGATCACGCCATTGCACTCCAGCCTGGATGAGAGAGCAAGACCCTGTCTCTAAATAAATAAAAAGTTTATTTAGATTAAATACTTCTAGAAACCCTACAATATTATTCTTTTTTTTTTTTTTTTTTTTTTTTGAGACAGAGTTTCACTCTTGTTACCCAGGCTGGAGTGCAATGGCGTGATCTCGGCTCACCACAACCTCAGCCTCCTAGGTTCAGGCAATTCTCCTGCCTCAGCCTCCTAAGTAGCTGGGATTACAGGCACGCGCCACCATGCCCAGCTAATTTTTTGTATTTTTAGTAGAGACGGGGTTTCACCATGTTGACCAGGATGGTCTCAATCTCTTGACCTCGTGATCCACCCGCCTCGGCCTCCCAAAGTGCTGGGATTACAGGCTTGAGCCACCGCGCCCGGCCTATTCTTTTTATCTAGAAAGCTTCAGGGAGTTTTTAATTCAAAATTAATCATGATTCTAATAAACTGTCATACAAGAAGATAATTAAACAAGCACACATGATGGAACCTAAAGGTAAAGAATCCACTTAACTAATTTATATTTAATACCTAGAGACTTGAAAGCAAAGTAATATTATGGAACTTATTACAACTATTTTCTTTTTCTTTACTATTATTTTAGGTTCAGAGATACCTGTGCATGTTTTTGCATAGGTAAACAGCATGTTGCAGTGGTTTAGCATACAGATTTTGTCACCCAGGTAGTCCGTACCTGATACACAGTTTTTGTTCCTCACCCATATCCCACCCTTCACCTTCAAGTAGGCCTGGATGTCTGTTGTTCACTTCTTTGTGTTCATATGTACTCATTGTTTAGCTCCTACTTACAAGTAAGAAGTATTATATACAGTATTTAGTTTTCTGTCCCTGCATTAGTTTGTGTACAATAACAGCCTCCAGCTTCATCCATGTTTCCACAAAGGACGTGATCTTATTTTCTCATTTTTTATGGCTGTATAGTATTCCATGGTATATATGTACCACATTATTTTCTTTGTCCAGTCTATTATTGATAGACATTTAGGTTAATTCCATGATTTTGTTATCATGAATAGTGCTATGATGAATGTATACATGCATGTGACTTTATGGTAGAAAGATTTATATGTCTCTATAATGGGATTGCTGGGTCAAATGGTAATTCTGTTTTAGTTTTTTGAGAAATTGCTAACCTGCTTTCCAAAGTGACTGAACTAATTTACATTTCAATCTATTTTTGTGTCAGTTAGAAGTCACAGTTTTTTATTACTCATTCCTTTTTAATTTTTTAAATTTTTTTAAAAAGCAGTATGTAAAGCATTCCCTTGTCTCCCAACCTCTCCAGCATCTGTTCTTTTGTGACTTTTTAATAATAGCCATTGTGACTAGTATGAGACAGTATCTCCTTGTGGTTTTGATTTGCATTTCTCTAATGAAAAGTGATATTGAGCTCCTCTTTTCATATGTTTGTTGGCTACTTTTAAAAAGTTCCTATGCAACAATTTTGAATGTTCTTCACATGTACCCCAAAACCTAAAATGCAATAAAATAAATAAACGGGGGGGAAAAAAAAAGTCTTCATTTGAAAAGTGTCTTCTTTTGAAAAGTGTCTTCTTTTGAAAAGTGTCTGTTCATGTCCTTGCTCACTTTTTATGGAGGTTGTTTTTGCTTGCAGATTTAAGTTCCTTATAGATCCTGTATATTAGTCATTTGTTAAATGCATAGTTTGAAAATATTTTTTCCCATTCTGTAGGTTGCCTGTTTACTCTCTTAATAGTTACCTTTATGGTGCAGAAGCTCTCTAATTAGGTCCCATTTGTCAATTTTTTGTTTCTGTTGCAGCTGCTTTTGGCACCTTCATCATGAAATGTTTGCCAGGTCCTACGTCCAGAATATCCTAGGTTATCATCCAGGGTTTTTACAGCTTAGGCTGTACATTTAAGTCTTAAATCCATCTTGAGTTGATTTTTGTATATGATGTAAGAAACAATTACATTTTTGGACTTTTTATCATTGAATTTATCATCTCTTATTACTTTTGAGTTTTAGGCTTACAATAATGAAGATGAGGCCAAAGTAAAAAAAAAAAAAATTAAAAAGGAATGAGTCATCAAAAATGGTGACTTCTAACTGACACAAAACCAGAAAACCAAACACTTCATGTTCTCACTCATAAGTGGGTGTTGAACAGTGAGAACACATGGACACAGGAAGGGGAACATCACACACCACCAGGGCCTGCTGAGAGTTGGGAGAGCTAGGGGAGGGATAGTAGGGGGTGGAGGAATTGGGGAGGGATAACATTAGGAGAAATACCTAATGTAAATGGTGGGGTGATGGATGCAGCAAATCACCATGGCATGTGTATACCTACGGAACAATCCTGCACGATCTGCACATGTACCTCAGAACTTAAAGTATAATTTTAAAAGATTTTAAAAATAAATAAAAATTAAAATAATAACAAATTTTTAAAAATTGTGACTTCATAGACTAATTAATGTGCCATGTTACTTTTAGTATACTTATAACAAGCTCAGGTGCAAATATTCTGTTATTGTGGGAAAACATTGTTTTGAGCTTCGTTTGGTTTTGGCTTAGTTTTGATCCTTAAAAAGCAAGACTGCATCAACTGAATCACTGTTCACAGGTGGCGTTTCTGTTGTCTATTTATGGAAAGAAAATAATGTATTCTACTTAAGAGAAAATAATCCAATAGGTTTCTGATTCAGTTGCTTAGATATTTTTGACAAGTCTTCCTACAAATCTGGTTTTTATGCTACACTAAATTTTTAAGGAATTTCAAGTCTAAATAGTGGTAAGTCTCAACAACTTAAGAGCTTTAATTTAGTATTCCCAATGTTCATGCTAGTTTTGTACCACAATCTTGTACAGATTCACCTGCCTATTTTTTAGTGGAAGATTTCTGGTATGTATTCTCTGGTAAATAGATATACAGAACTTTTCCTGTATATCTATTTACCAGAGATATACAGATATACAGAACTTTTTCTGTATATCTATTTCTTTATAGTTCATTGGAATGGTTGGCAATGATTTCTCCTACCACAGTTACGAAAGAATAGGAAGTAATATGAACATAGATTATATAAGGTGCTACTATATATCAAATTGTCACTTAAAGATCAACTATAAAATGGGATCTAGAGAAACAGAGTGCAATTTTAAACCTAGAATCAATACCAGAAATTCATTGTATCGGGATTTGAAAACTAGTTGTTATCTTTTGTAAGTTCTGTGATTTAATACAAGAAGAGAAATTTGAATGATTAAGGACTCAGATAACACTTTCTAGACTCAATAAGGGGACATTAACAAGCAAGGTCAAGCTGAGGTGTGGTGATAGTTTCTGGTAGTCCAAAATAGATTATTTTATGATTCTATGCAGAAACTGACAGTTCTAATTGGGAAGAGAGGGTGTGGAAGTGAGACATTGTATAATACATGACAAACTGCAAAAAGATTCCTTTCCCCTGTACATTCATCTGGCTCCTATTGGAGATATTGTGATCTTATATGATCACATTATCTTAGCTAAAACTGATAGGCCCAAGGGACCAGACCAAATTTTTCCCTAGAATAATATTTTTTTCTTTAGGATTGTGGGCTCAGAAGATTAAAAGATCCAAGGTTGTCTCAGGCGATAGAACCTGGCTATCATATCTCTAAGTTCAGAGCTATTAGAGGCTATGTGGAGAAAGTAGGTCTGTATTGACAGAGAAATAATGCCAACAGGCATGGTGGAAAAGCCTTTACTCCCTGGGAGCAATTTTCTTGGCAAAAGGAGCATAGATCAACTTCTGCTCCCAGAGAATAGAAGTTATACTGTTCCTCTACTGGTATACAAAATTACCAATGACAAAGGCTTTTAATGAGTCATATCTTTTTCCATGAAGCCAACAGGAGTGCCTCTGAATATACCTTTAGTTTAATAAAAAATAAAATTCTATCCCTTTCATTTTCCTCCACCAAAGGTTTTTGAACAATTCAGGATAAGCTAAGGTATAAGAATAAATGTGGAAAGTCTCATGTGGTCCTTTCTTTTTTTGTTAAGCAATATTGCTATTACTTGAATTAGAGTCAGCAGGGAGTTAGTGCTGATTTGGAGCTAAAAATCATCATCCTTACTGGATAATCAGTGGGTATTGGATCAAGTCATGGTCCTGAGCTGTTTCACTGGCTGGAACTGCTGTCAGGAAAAAGAAATACAGGACAGCCCAGTTATGAATTGCACTTTATATAATACACAGATAAAGAAAAGTCTTGTAAGGAGACTTCAGAAATGGCTGGCTTTTCCCAGTGCAATTCTCAAAGACGCTTAGAAGCCATGTCGACAATCAAAAAGATGCCACTGAAATGAACTCAATGCTTAAGGTTTCAAATTAAACTGTATCAAATCTAGTCAGTACTTTGATTAAAACAGTATGCTAATAAAAAGAAGGGATAGTTTAGGTGACTTTCAGATTAAAATCTAGAAAACATATAAACAATTGGTAGGAAGTAAAACAATTTCTTACCAGGCAATTTTATCCCCATATGCAGAACTGCATTTGGCACTTCCATCTAAATTTCCACTGTATTTAAGGAAGGAAAAGTCAAAAGAGGGAAAAAAATGTGTCCTGGAATTAAACGTCTTTCTCACTTAATTTAGGTTTCCAAGATTTACCTGTATTGAATCTAACCATTCAACCTATAAAAATGCTAACCTAACACTCTGTCATACTTATCCAGTTATTAAAAAAACAATTATATTCTGGCTGGGCACAGTGGCTCACACCTGTAATCCCAGCACCTTGGGAGGCCGAGGCAGGCAAATCACAAGGGCAGGAGTTGGAGACCAGCCTGGCAAATATAGTGAAACTCCCTCTTTGGGGAAACCAAAAAATATAAAAATTAGCTAGACATGGTGGCAGGTGTGCTACTCAGGAGGCTGAGGCAGGAGAATGGCTTGAACCTGAGAGGTGGAGGTTGCAGTGAGTTGAGATCGCACCACTGCACTCCCACCTGTGCAAGAGAGTGAGACTCCATCTCAAAAAATATATGTATGTATTTTCCTAATGGATATCAAAATAATTGACAAATATGTTTATAAATAAAATAGTAAATTATATTAATTAATGTCAGTCCTGATGTTTAAAGCAGTAATAGTTCTCTCAGTATAAAAACAAAAATCTTGTCATATAGTTGAATATTTTTATTATTATTTTAATTTTTAACAGTTTTTTTAATACTTTTTACGGGATACAATATGAAGAACGTGCAGGTTTATTACATAGATATACATGTGCCATGGTGGTTTCCTGCACTCATCAACCCGTCATCTACATTTGGTATTTCTCCTAATACTATCCCTCCCCCTACCTCCCACCCCCGCCAACAGGCCTGGGTGTGTGATGTTCCCCTCCCTGTTTCCATCAGTTCTCATTGTTCAACTCCCAGTTGTGATTGACAACATGCATGTGTCATGTGTAGGAATTAAACCTGTTTGTCTATAATGTGTATTCTTGATCTCTGTGAATGTTACAGCATGCTTCTCCCACTCCCCCTACTAAAAACAAAATTAAAACACAATATGCTATATAGAATAATTAAAAACAGTTCTACCTGGGAAAGACGTTTTCTCATTTTGCAATACCAACATGTAGGATTCTTTAGTTTCAATGGAATGAAAAGTCAGGAGTAAGGCCAATAAATTGAAAATCTTCTTTCCGATTAGACAAGCAATGTGAACTAAGACCTCTGATAGTATAGGAACAAATAGAAGCACTAGATCACTTGTTGTCTGCATATTCCAAAACATCTTTCTCATAAGTTGTTAACCTGGTGTTTCCAATTCGAAAGACATAATGATCTTACCGACCTTCTCCAATTATAGATTTCACTTTTAGTCCCTGAATCATAAAAGCATCCCTTTTTATTTCCCAGCTGACTCTTCTCCATCTCCAAACTCCCTGTAAGGTGCTATGTCATCTAAAAGTCTATATCCTTTTTGAAGTGAATTTTCTTTGAGGTCTCCTGTTAATTTTCTTCCCTTAGCCAAAACCCCATTTATTAAAAGTGCTCCAACAGTGCAAAAGCTTTCCTGAAAGATCTCGAAGAGGATAAACTTCATAGACAAACTGCTAAAGAAAAGAGAAACAGACGACTAGTTCCCCTGCCTCTTTGATTAGATTAGTACATTCTACTTAGTTGTAATCTATTTAACAGCTTGCAAAGCTGTTATAAACCCAAACACCATAAAATGAAACAAAAAGTTACATAATTGTGTTCTGCATCTAAAAATATCTTTAATGGGGGCTATATCAAAAATGTCAAAGCACAGGTAACAATTTAAAATGTACTAGTTTCCATTTATTGAAAGCTTTAGTCTGTGTCAGTGTTCTATCTTATATATTATTTGATTCAATCTTTAACAAAATACTAGATGAGTATTGTCATTATCTTTATTTCATAAGTGAGGAAAATGAGATGAAAGAAAGGTGTAATAGATAACTTGCCTACTTCTCAAAAAGTTATACAATTAATATTTAGTCTGCACAAATATTCATCATGTGATAATAACGTTTTGAATAAAAATAATATGGTAAGCTTTGTGACTCAGTATATGACCACAAAAATAAAGTCTTTGGGGGTCATTTCTGAATTTCCATCTGCTTTGATTACTTTAGTTGAAATCACTGCCAGACTCTGATATACTAGACCACCAAGATATTTCCTTTCCCAGTTCAGAAAATGGACTAATTTTAATTAAACTACTCTTTCAGCCACTTATTTCCTAATTTATTCATGCTATAAATATGATTTATTCTACAAGTTTGGTATTTCAGAAAGCATTGCCTTGTATTATTAAATTAAATGTAATAGTGCTAAATCTGTCTCCTGTATATTAGATTTTTAATCGACTGAATACTATTTTTTAAATTTTATTTCATCAAAAATAAAATCATTCCTTTGAACATAAAAAATCAGCTCATAATTTGTTATCTCTGCCTGCAAGTGCTTTGATTTATGGCATTAGTTTGTTACCTAAGTGGATCTGGATCACTTGATTCCATTTTTTTATTTTAGTGTTTAGACAATATCTTAAAATACAGAAATTTCTTACAAATTTTATTTTCTAGATTTAGAAAATACCATCACAGCTCTCTTTAAAAAACTACCGATATCAAGAGAGATAAGATTTTTATGGCTAACTATTCTACAGACAATAGCTTTTTAAATAATAATGTGAAAGTTTACTCTGGTGACTGCCTTAGTCTAAAGGTGTATTATTGGTGTAATATATTTTTCAGAAGAGTCATTCAAATAGTTTTTAGATTAAAAAATGTTAAGGGAAATAATAAATGGCCACGCCAATCCTTTCTATTTTCAAATAGCTGTATTGTGATTTGGGACAGTTTTGTTGACTCATAGTTAAAAGTTCCTATTTCTTTATTTCTAGCTATACCTACATGCGCGCGCACACACACACACACACACATATGCAAAGACACACATAAACACACACAAATGCAACAATATATATTCAGAGATAGCTTTTTCCCACTCTATGTATGCCTGTATATATACAAGCATATATACATATATGTAAAAAACTAAAACTAAATTTAAAAGAAGCATGAATATACATTATTGAACAAAGGAGTCAGGATGGTGGAATTAAAAAGGGTTTCATCTCAGTGCTTTCCTAAGCATAAAATGCATATATTTACAATGTTTACTTATTGCAGGGTAAATATAAAACTGATTCATTAAAAAGTTATCTTTTTTAAGAATTCAAAGGAGATAGAATTTGGTGAAATGTAGTAGTTTTACTTAAGTGCCTTCTTTCTTTCTAATTCCACCTCCCAATCTGTTATTTTATAAACCAGTTGATACTTAAGTAGTTACTTGGGAGATGATAGATCACTTATATATTTTCTATGTAGTAAACATTCATATATATTATATATAAATATATAAATATAAATTCATCCAACTTCTTTGTTGGAACGATTCCTATGGATTGAAACTACCAGGCCAAAGAATACACAAAATCTACATTTTGAATAAATTTCTCATGACAGGAGTAAGTTTTCCCAGTATATGAGAATTCTTCATTTCCTAAATCTGTACAAGCATTAGATATCAACATTTGTGAGCACTGATAATATAATTTATAATGAAACTGCCTTTTTATCTATTAATATTAAGCTATATCATTTTTATGTAGCCTTACAAGTCATTTGTGCTATTTTATCTTCTTCTTTCCTTTTTATTTTCACTTCCCTTGTAATGTTAATCTCTTTGTTACTGATTTCTAAGAGTTCATTTATGATTAAAGATGTTAACATTTTGTCAAGCATTTTAAATACGATGTTTTCCCCATTTATCTTACTGTGGTGTTTTATTTCTTGGCAGTACAGAAATCATATATTGAAGTATGATCTTGTTCTGTTTTTAAAAAACATGAATATACTTCAAATGGTAATCAATGGATTAAAAAAAATCTCACAATTTGAATATTATAAGCCATATCCAATTACTCAGGCAATGTTTCTTGGGTTTATTTCTTCCCTTTCTCTAGCTCTGCAAATCGTGTTTTTTCTATATTTGAACTTCCTCTGAAGATATCAGTCGTAAAGTTACATTCCAACTCTGCAGGCACATAGAATGAGAGAAGTAGAGCCTACACAACTGCAATCACTGTAATTTTATAATTTTGGCTGTCATGATCCTGTCTTGGAACCATAATTAATGCAATACATTTGTTAGCTTCTCTCAGGGGTAAAAAGAAAGATCTAATTGAAACCTTGCAAAGCAACTTCACAAGTGAAATGGAAAGGGTATTGCCTTTTATCTCCCAGCCCCACCTTGACATAGTCACAGATTATTAATGTTTCATAAAAATGTTGTAAATCTTTATGCTAATATCACTACAACTGGTGAATTGAGGTCAATAACGACAACTGCATCTTTAATTGCTAATGTTTAATAGCATTTCATTTCTGGAATTGGAAGCTATAGGTTCTGCAAATGACACTACTATTGGTCATAGTCATTTTATAACTCTGAAGAAGTTTTGTACCAGCAGATATAAATTTAAGACAAAAGAAATATTTCATATTCTAATAAAGTAGAGAGTTGAGTCATAAAAAATAGCAATTACATCTAGATAAAATAATAAGCACACTCTTCCTTCTCCCACACTTACTGTGTTTGGTAACACCCTTTGAACACTGTGAATAAGGTATGTTGAAATCTTAGTTTTAGGTAAGAAAAATAGTATCGTCTCCTCTTCCTCTTTCTCCTTTTTCTATTCTTCCTCCTTTCCTTCTCTTAATCTGGTGCTGCTGCAAAATAGGACAGCCTGAATTCTGAGGTATGCTTATATTGTCTAAATGAAAAATTATTACCTGTTATTGACTGACTTATGGTACTGATTTAAACCTCTGATTATCAAAGGAATTCAATGAAGTTATTCTAGGATGTATCTACTCAATAAACATTTACTGAACACATACTATGTGCCTAACTTTAATATTCATGACGACCAGGCTTAGTGTATGAGACAGACTTAGCCTTTCTCTTTATGGAGCTTATCTTCATAATCACAGTTTTAAAAAAATTGACGGGAAGTATTTGGTTATCTCACAGCTTTCAACAAGCCTGATGATAGAAAATTCCCAGAAACAGCACTACATACTATGGTGTATAGTTGGGAGTACATTTATTTTTTATTTTTCCTAAATATTTACCCTACTATAATATTTTTTATGGCTAAAGACAACAGCGTATTGCAGCAGATGCTGCTGTTGCCCAGCTCTTATCCTCTCTTCTTCATCATGTTGGTGCATTTTTTCAGACTTCCAACAGCTAACATCTCAGTCTCTTTGCCTGAGAGTGAGTCTCTGACTCTTGAAGATCAAATAACATTTGTGCATGGCAGACTGGGTGTCACAGAGAATTAATGACTCACCAAACCAATATTTTACCAGTAATTGATCTTAATTGATGTATGAATACCCCAACTCTCTTACCCCTTGGGAAAATGACTTTGAAATTTCTTTAGGTAGTTTAAGCTCCAATTGCCCACAAAGATAACTTGCTTGATAATGCACCCTTCATTAGTCCTTTCCTCTCCCTGTCTCAATGTGCTACTTCATTACTCATATTTCCTTAAATAACTTACAAATCAACTATTGGCATTTGAATTATTTTCTCAGTAGTGGCTTATGAAAGAATCTAAATTAAATCAGTTAGTACTAGAAGAAATTTTAAAAAGCATATACTTAGGATAAAATTCTAAAATTATATTACTCAATAGCCAGATAATTCTTAGTTTCCATTATTGCTAATAAGTAGGATAATTATTATTCTTAAAATTCCATAAAAACACAATAAACAATATTCTTATTTGTGGTGAATTAAAATACAAATGGAATGAAATGCAGTCACTTATGCAATATCTCTAGTGATATGGAGATAATAATTATTATATGAGCTGTGGAATTGCATGGTCATTAAGTACTAAAGAAAAAAAAACTGCATATCAAGTCAATTTATGACATTCTTAACTTAGAGTATGACCATGTAAGCCACAAGTCTCTACGGCAGTATTAAAGGTACACTTATTTCTTGCAACCAGAGAGCACAATGTGTTGAATATCAGACCTAGAATCTGAGTGTGAAAATAATAAGGTTATAAAGAAGGCTAAATTCATATCCTGGCAAGTCTTCTCGACAAAAGTCAGAGTACTGAAAAGAAAAGAGGGGACTTTAAGACCTTAGATGAAATATCTGGGTAAAGTGTTTGAGAACCTTGAACCCCAGGAGCTCCCAGAACTCTCTGTGATAGCAAAAGTGGCAGGGAAGTTCACAGCAGCTGGGCAGAGCCCATGGCGGCTCAGCAATGACTCTGCTGGCAGACTGTGAATAGGCTACCTCCTTGCTGGGCAGGGCATCTCTGAAAAAAGGCAGCAGCACATCAGGAACTTATAAATAAAGTCCCACCTTCCCAGGACAGAGCACCTGGGAAAGAAGGTGGTTATGAGTTCTGCTGCAGCAGACTTAAACGTAGCTGACCAGCAGCTCTGAAGGGAACAACAGAGCTCACAGGTCAGCACTTGAGCTCCTGTAAGGGACAGACTGTCTCCTCAAGCAGCTCCCCCACCCCCATATATCAAAAGGGACACCTCATAAAGGAGAGCTCAGGCTGATATCTGGCAGGTATCCTTCTGGGATGAAGATAACAGAAGAAGAAACTGGCAGAAACTCTTACTGTTTTGCAGCCACCACAGGTGATCCCCAGGCAAGCAGGGTATGGAGTGGACCTCCAGCAGTCCTACAGCAGAAGGGCCTGACTGTTAGAAGGAAAACTAAAAAACAGAAAGAAACAACTTCATCTTCAGCAAAAAGGACATCAACTCAAGAGACCCCATCCAAAAGTCACCAACTACAAAGACCACAGTTAGATAAATCCACAAAAATGGGAGGAAACCAGCACAAAAAGGACAAAAACACCCCAAACCAGAATGCCTCTCCTCCTCCAAGGGATCACAGCTTCTCACCAGCAAGGGAACAAAGCTGGATGGAGAATTAGTCTGATGAATTGACAGAAACAGGCTTCAGAAGGTAGGTAATAACAAACTTCTCTGAGCTAAAAGAACATGTTCTAACCCAATACAAAGAAACTAAGAACCTGAAAGAAAGGGTTGATGAAATGCTAACGTGAATAACCAGCTTAGAGAAAAATATAAATGACCTGATGGAGCTGAAAAACACAACACAAGAACTTCACAATGCATATACAAGTTTCAATAACCAAATCAACCAAACAGAAGAAAGGATAACAGAGACTGAAGATCAACTCAATGAAATAAAATGAGAAGGCAAGATCAGATAAAAAAGAGTGAAAAGAAATGAACAAAGCCTCCATGAAATATGGGATTATGTCAAAAGACCTAACCTAAGTTTGATAGGTGTACCTGAATGTGACAGAGAGAATGAATCCAAGTTGCAAAACACTCTTCATGATATTATCCAGGAGAACTTCCCCAACCTAGCAAGGCAGGCCAGTATTCAAGTCCAGGAAATACAGAGAATACCACAAAGGTATTCCTTAAGAAGAGCAACCCAAGGTACATAATCATCAGATTTACCATGGTTGAAATGAAGGAAGAAATGCTAAGGGCAGCCAGAGAGAAAGGTCTGGGTTACCCACAAAGGGAAGACCATCAGACTCACAGCAGATCTCCTGGCATAAACCCTACAAGCCAGAAGAGAGTGGGGACCAATATTCAACATCCTTAAAGAAAATAACTTTAAACCCAGAATTTTATATCCAGCCAAACAAGGCTTCATAAGCAAAGGAGAAATAAACTCCCTTACGAACATGCAATTGCTGAGAGATTTTGTAACCACCAGGCCTGCCTTACAAGAGCTCCTAAAAGAAGCACTAAACATAGAAAGAAACAACCAGTACCAGCCACTCCAAAAACATACTAACTGGTAAAGAGCATCAACACAATGAAGAAACCGCATCAACTAATGAGCAAAACAGCCAGCTAGCATCAAAATGGCAGGATCAAATTCACACCTAACAATATTAACTTTAAATGTAAATGGGCTAAATGGCCCAATCAAAAGACACAGACTGGCAAGTTGGAAAAAAAAGTAAAACCCATCGATGTGCTGTATCCAGGAAACCCATCTCACCTCCAAGGACACACATAGGCTCAAAATAAAGGGATGGAGGCAGATTTACCAAGCAAATGGAGAGTAAAAAAAAAGCGAGAGTTACAATCCTAGTCTCTGATAAAATAGACCTTAAACCAACAAAGATCAAAAGAGATAAAGAAGGGCATAGCATAATGGTAAAAGAATCAATACAAGAACAGCTAACGATCCTAAATATATATGGACCCAATACAGGAGTACCCAGATACATAAAGCAAGTTCTTAATGACCTACAAAGAGACTTAGACTCCCATATAATAATAGTGGGAAACTTTAACACTCTACTGTCAATAGTCAATATTAGACAGATCAACAAGACAAAAAATTAACAAGTATATCCAGGACTTGAACTCAGATCTGGACCAAGCAAAACTAGTAGACATCTACAGAACACTCCTCCCCAAATCCACATAATATAGGTTCTTCTCAGCACCACATCGCACCTACTCTAAAACTGACCATATGACTGGAAGTAAATCACTCCTCAGCAAATGCAAAAGGACGTAATCATAACAAACAGTTTCTCAGACCACAGTGCAATCAAATTAGAACTCAGGATTAAGAAGCTAACTCAGAACCGCACAACTTCATGGAAACTGAACAACTGGCTCTTGAATGCAGACTGGATAAACAATGAAACGAAAGCAGAAATAAAGACGTTCTTTGAAATTAACAAGTACAAAGACACACGTACCAGAATCTCTGGGACACATTTAAAGCAATGTCTAGAAGGAAATTTATAGCAATAAATGCCCATATGAAAAGCAAGGAAAGATCTAAAATCAACACCCTATCATCAATATTGAAAGAGCTAGAGGAACAAGATCAAAAAAACTCAAAACTAGCAGAAGACAAGAAATAACTAAGATCAGAGCAGAACTGAAGGAGATAGAGACAGAAGAAACCATTCAAAAAATCCAGGAGCTGGTTTTTTGAAAAGATCAGCAAAATAGACCACTAGTCAGATTAATAAAAAAGAAAAGAGAGAAGAATCAAATAGATGCAATAAAGAACAATAAAGGGGATATTACCCCAGATTCCACAGAAATTACCATCAGAGATTACTACAAACAACTCTTTGCATATAAACCAGTAAACCTGGAAGAAATGAATACATTCCTGGACACTTGCATCCTCCCAAGCCTAAACCAGGAAGAAGTCAAAACCTCGAATAGACCAATAACAAGGGCTGAAGCTGAGGCAGCAATTAATAGCCTATAAACTAAAAAAAGGCCAGGTCCAGATGAGTTCATAGCCAAATTCTACCAGACATACAAAGAGGAGCTGATACCTCTCCTTCTGAAACTATTCCAAACAATCCAAAAAGAAGGAATCCTTCCCAAATCATTTTACAAGACCAACATCATCCTTATACCAAAACCCTGCAGAGGCTCACAAAAAAAGAAAACTTCAGGCCAATATTCATGATGAACATAGATGCAAAAATCTTCAATAAAATACTGGAAAACCCATTACAACAGCAATGGGTTATCCAGTGGATAAAAAGCTTATCCACCATGATCAAGTAGGATTCATCCCGGGGATGCAAGGCTGGTTCAGCATACACAAGTCTATAAACGTAATCCACCACATAAACAGAACCAAAGACAAAAACCACATGATTATCTCAATAGATGCAGAGAAGGCCTTCAACAAAATTTAACAGCATTTATGCTAAAAACGTTCAATAAACTAAGTATTGACGGAACGTATCTCAAAATAATAAAAGCTATTTATGACAAACCCACAGCCAATATCATACTGAATGGGCAAAAACTGCAAGCATTCCCTTTGAAATCTGGCACTAGACAAGGATACCCTCTTCTCACCACTCCTATTCAATATAGTATTGGAAGTTCTAGCCAGAGCAACCAGGGAAGAAAAAGAAATAAAGGGTATTCAATTAGGAAGGGAGGAAGTCAAATTGTCTCTATTTGCAGAAGACATGATTGTATACTTAGAAGACCCTATCATCTCAGCCCATAGTCTCCTGAAACTGATAAGCAACTTCAGCAAAGTCTCAGGATACAAAATCAATATGCAGAAATCACAAGCATTCCTAAACACCAATAACAGACCTAAAGAGAGCCAAATCAAGAACGAACTGCCATTCACAATTGCTACTGACTGTGTGACCAGTCATAAATTTAGACCAACACTGACCCCTTGATATCACACTGGTTATTAATTTATTGTCTATAAGCTCCTAGTTCACCTTTCTTTACCCTGATCTATGATACTGGACCTTAAACCCAGGAACATTTCTCCTTTGTCAGCTGTGTAACGTGAAGCTTTGGCAATAGGGGGAATGGAAGGACATGGCAAGGTTATAGTAAGAGGAAGGGGCTTCTCTCTTTGGTACTGGTGTACTTTTGCTTTTCTGTAATGTAGCTGGCACACCAGGAAATCAGTGTGCCAGATACCTAGTGGCAAATACTCTGTAGTAAGTTTTTTGACCACCAACAGCCATTTTCTACCCAAAAATCCAAGCCCACATTTTCCAGCAAATTTCTTCTCCACTGATCTTTTGTATATTTTTGTGGTAGCCACACTTTTTCTAATAAGACCTGAATCTCAGTCTGGGAGATGGTATCTTTTTTAAGTTCTTATTCCTTCCTTGTTCTTTCTTTCTCGGTCTTACATGTACAACCCTCTTTCACTCCTGTTAGTAGTTAATAATACCTTAATTTTTCTTGTTTAAATTGCTGGTATGATTTCTACATCCCAACTGGATTCTGATTAATACACATACCATCCCCTCAAGGAAACCAACCAGGTACTTTTTGGCTAATTGACTACATTAGTTGCCTTCCATGGTGACAGAACAATGATTTATCTTTACGAGAATTCTTACATTTCCTAGCTGAAGATTTATGTTTCCATTTTTCAGTGCCTTGAACAATAACACTCTCTGAAGGCTGTCAGAGAAAAATTTCACATGACAAGTTAGGTAAGGAAGACTTTATTCAACACTTTTGCAGTAGATGAAAGAGATTGGACTCAATTCTACTAAAACAAAAGACAGGAGGGTTTTTAAGCACTGTGATGAGCTGGTGAAAAGTACTAGACAATATAGTGGGAAAGTGGGGTAATGTGATCAGGCCTTCTGTGTTGGCTAATTTGTACTTCGTTTATTGAAGGTAGGTTCCCACCCTCCCACTGAGACTAGGAGATTGGAACACTATTTTCTTTAATGATTGCATTTCAATGAGATGACTCCCAGGACCTCAAAGTCCTAGACTGTAAAACTTGGACAAGGCTGGAGAAAATCTTCATCTGTTTTCTAAGGTAAATTTTCTAAGAAAAGAAAGGTGAGGGGTGTGTCATCAAGAAGAAACCTAACTATCAAAAATTTAGTCAAGTTTTGATTAGGGTTCACAGAATAACTGATTTATTGTTATTGGATCCCATATCACATCACCTTGGATCAAGGAACTCATTTTACAGAAAAGGAAGTGAGCACAGGATCCTCCAGCCCCCCATATACCTCATTGCTCTAGGCTGCCAGACTAACAGAATATTAAAATGGTCTCTTAAATGTATAGCAGGATGCCAGCTTGTACTTGATGCCATTCCTTGAGTTCTGTGATTCAAGGTGTGGAGTCTAGTTGAACACATGGCCATTACATTATTTTATAGGCCTGATAAATAGAATAAATAGATCTTGGAAACAGTGGTTCTTCTTACCACACTTCCAGGGTTCACACAGGGAATTTGTACTTCTTGTGACTATAACTTTAAGCTCTGCTGGAGGCGGTCCTGGTTTTCAGGGGGAATTCCGATAATACATGACACAGTAAAACTTCCACAAAACCTAATTGTTGGACTTCTGTCTAATTATCTGAGACTTCTGCCAGAAGATCAATAAGCACAACAAATAAAAAAAAGTGACTGTATTAACAAGAATAATAGAACTTGATTATCATGAAGAGCTAGGAATGCTGTTATGTGATGGGGTTAGGGAGAATTATGTCTAAACTTTAAGATAGTCCTTGGGGAATCTCCTGGTGTTACCATGTTGACTAATATCTGTTAATAAGTAATAATAGCAAGCACGGTCTTATAAGGACATGCTATCCTTACCCTATCCATGGCACAGACATCTGAATGATTAAATTCTATATTTATCGACTGGGCAAGCAATCCATAACAGTGAGAGTGAAGGGAATGTAAAATTGAAGATAGAAGTAGAGAAATAATAAATTTCAGCTTCAGAATCAATGAAGCGGTGCTGACTATTATCCCACTTCCTCTAATGTGTTTTTTCAATGAAACAGTGACCCACTGCCACATGAAGAAACAGTGACAGTATAGATCAAACTTAACAGCAGACAAGTGAGGATCTGGTTAGGACAAGGGGTAAACTGTAGCAGAAGCTCTTGGTGCTCCTTCCATTGTCCATTTCTCTACATCCCTTATCATTTAAGTTCATAATAATTAGTAATTACTTTGGAGGGCAGGTAGAGTTAAGAAAAAGGAATAATGAGGGCCTTTGGTAGGTTGACAATGTTTCTTTTTAGATCTGAGTATTGGTTGCACAGGGATATTTAGTTTGTGAAAATTTAATAAACTTTACACTTATGTGCACGTGTGTGTGTGTGTGTGTGTGTGTATGTGTGTGTGTGTGTATAAAATGAACAAAAGCAGAATGGAGTTAAAATCAGAAATATGGTTATAGAAGTTATCGGGCATAACCAGGTTTTACAAACAGCAGATTTTGTTATTTAAATGTGTCAGAATATTTCCTTTAACATTTCTCGTTATTTCAACTGAAATACTTTATTACAGCCAGGAAACTGATTTCTATTGTGTCATTACTTCTTAGGTAGTTCTGTTGTATTTAAAACTCTAATATCCATACAATAAGCATCAGAATACTTTTTTTAAAAACTCAGTTAAAATGCATGCCAG
This sequence comes from Sapajus apella, assembly GCF_009761245.1. Taxonomy (NCBI): domain Eukaryota; kingdom Metazoa; phylum Chordata; class Mammalia; order Primates; family Cebidae; genus Sapajus; species Sapajus apella. Next base: position 8,219,334 of record NW_022436984.1, on the reverse strand, counting down.
GCTTGACACATTCTGATTCAAAACATTAAATGTGTCCTTCAAATTAATTTCTGTGATATTACTTTGAAATGCTTTAAAATTGACTTTCAACTTTTTAATTTCGTTACATAAATCAAAACAGACAGTCAATATTTCTTGGATACTTATATACTCATTATATTCCCTTTCTTCTTTCTCCTTTTGACTATTTCTTTTAATTCAGGGGGAAAAAAATCTTACCTTTATACCTTAACATCACCTGGTAAACCCTCTTATTTAATATTCTGCCTGGTTAGAGACATGAATGGCTAGAATAGTGAGGGAGAGGTGGTAATAGTAGAGATTAAAAGATGACTTTTTTCAGTTTAATATCAAGGTTATGTTGGTATTATCAAACTTGGTTGCTTAAGGCAATTTTTTATGTTCACAAACTATTTTGATAATTCACTCATTCAACATTTATAGAATTAAAAAAAAACTACCTTATTACAGCCAAATAGGTGGATCCTGCTCTCAGGGAACTCATTGTCTAGCTATATTCTGGGACAGTGTGTCCTGAACCCCATCAGGCTGTAGCATAAGCTTGACAAAGGTAATCTAACAAGCTTTTTTTTTATATTATCAGTCAATACTCTGTCAATATACACAGACAAAGATAAGTATGGAATGAGAGCTCCTACATATAGGTTATATGGTAAAATTTGTAGAATATCCAAAGAGATAAATAAGATGTATTTGCTTTACAGCATTCACTAGGGCTTAGAAGACTCCTGTGGCACCTGAAAGTGAATGTGCAATTGGATTGGAGTCATACTACAACAATTAGCTGTTCAATTGTGTGTTTATTACAAATACCATGATCACTTAAATAACATTACAGGTAAGACTTGAAGATTTAACCTTAAATACTTTCTCTCACAGCAATTTGTAAACTGACTAGTTAAGAAAGGGTAGAAGTCAAGAGAGTTGGAAACAAATTTCATTCTTCCATTTCAATATCCTAAATAAGTGTTTCTCAATTGCTGGTGAATGCCCCAGTGTGAATGCTTCCAGGAGAATTACCTTCAGACTGCCAAACTGAGTCATTATTGTGAAAAGCTTTAGCTTCCTAAAATGTTTAAATTTGCATCTAGAATTTTCCTACTACTGAAGTTGCCCCAAGGCTAGTCAGAACAGGGGCTGTAAGAGTTTCAGAAGCAAAGTGTTTTTCAAAAACATCACAAGCCCAAACTTGAAAACTATAGAAAATATATAATGCCTTTTTACGCAAAATTCATCTCAGAGAATTTTTACAGGATTGAAATTCACCAGAAAATTGTTTCTTTTTCAACAATGAATGAAAACAGAATTGAAATGGCTAAAGAATAACTAAGCTATATCACTGCTGTTTTTTATTGTGTTCTCCCCCAAATTTATGTCAAAACACTAAGAAATTATAGAATTATTGATCCAATTTGATCTATCAAGATAACTTGTTGACTCCTTGGTAACTAAATTGGCTCAAGCGTACCAAAAACATATTAGTTTCTCTGTCATTATGAAACCTAAAACCACTGAATTAGCCCAGAGTCTTATTCAGCATAGACTTGCCTAAAGCCCATATTGATTAACAGTTACATAACATGTAAACAATTTTGCCCTGTGGATGGTCAATTACTCTAAGGAGGACTGTGATGTTTTATCAAAAGTTAAGAGCATACAATAGACTATTTGCAATATATGCTCAATGGTTCTCAACTGGTACTTTACCCCTTCTATGCCCTCACTCATGGACATCTGACAATATCTGGAGACATTTTTGGTTGTTCCAACTGGGTAGCATCTAGTGAATAGAAGCCAGGAGTCTTCCTAAATATCTTGCAGTATAAGGACAGTCCACAACAAAGAATTATCTGATACTATCTGATACAAAAGGCAATAATGCTAAGGTTTTAAAAAACTCTGTTATAAACTTCTTGTTAAAAATGTTTTATTTGGATGATAAACATACAAGTAATAGTTTATATATTTGCTCCAATGCTTTCAATTTTTAGATGACATATTTTATTTTATTTAAGGAAATGCAGAATATGTAATGCATTTGTATAAAATTGTTTCTTAAAATAGAGAATATTAAATCACTGAAGATCAAACAGGCAATTAAAAAACATAGCAGTTTAGGCAAATAGAAATGAGTGATATTTATGTCTGAAGCTTTCTTTGAAAAGCAACCAGGCATAAGCTTACTGAAAGGATATTGAGAAGATTAATTTGATATGCTTTGTAAAACAGTTTTTAACTCCTCTTGGAAAAGCTACCCCATGTAAGGAGATATAAAGGTGATGATCTCCAGTACTATTCCATAGAAGCAGAGAGTGTAGCTTAGGTGAAAGCAAGTGCTTCGCCTCCACTTTTATCATTTCAACCAGTGAATTAAGAATCTACTCGAAAAACAATCTAAAGATTTGGAACAGAACAGAGGCCTCAGAGGCAATGCCACACATCTACAACCACCTGATCTTTGACAAACCTGACAAAAACAAGCAATGGGGAAAGGATTCCCTGTTTAATTAATGGTGTTGGGAAAACTGGCTAGCCATGTGCAGAAAGCAGAAACTGGACCCCTTCCAGACATCTTACACTAAAATTAACTCCAGATGGATTAAAGACTTAAACATAAGACCTAACACCATAAAGACCCTAGAAGAAAATCTAGGCAAAACCATTCAGGGCATAGGCATAGGAAAGGACTTCATGACTAAAACACCAAAAGCATTGGCAACAAAAGCCAAAATGGACAAATGGGACCTAATCAAACTCCACAGCTTCTTTATGGCAAAAGAAACAATCATTGGAGTGAATCGGCAACCAACAGAATGGGGAAAAATTTTTGCAATCTACCCATCTGACAAAGGGCTAATATCCAGAATCTACAAAGAACTAAAACAGATTTACAAGGAAAAAACAACAAGCCCATTCAAAAGTGGGCAAAAGATATGAACAGACACTTTACAAAAAAAGACACATATGAGGCCAACAAACATGAAAAATGCTCATCATCACTGGTCACTAGAGAAATGTAAATCAAAACTACATTGAGATACCATCTCACGCCAGTTAGAATGGCAATCATTAAACAATCTGGAGACAGATGCTGGAGAGGATATGGAGATAGGAACACTTTTACACCATTGTTGGGAGTGTAAATTAGTTCAACCATTGTGGAAGACAGTGTGACGATTCCTCAAGGACCTAGAAATAGAAATTCCATTTGACCCAGCAATCCCATTACTGGGTATATATCCCAAGGATTATAAATCGTTCTATTATAAGGACACATGTACATGAATGTTCATTGCAGCACTTTTTACAATAGCAAAGACTTGGAACCAACCCAAATGCCCATCAATGATAGACTGGACAGGAAAAATGTGGCACATATACACCATGGAATACTATGCAGCCATAAAAAACGATGAGTTTGTGTCCTTTGTAGGGATATGGATAAACCTGGAAACCATCATTTTCAGCAAACTGACACAAGAACAGAAAATCAAACACCATATGTTCTCACTCATGGGTGGGTGTTGAACAATGAGAACACATGGACACCACGAAGGGAGCATCTCACACTGGGGTCTGTACGGGGGAAATAGGGGAGGAAAAGCAGGGGGTGGGGGGTTAGGGAGGAATATCATGGGGAGAAATGCCAGATATAGGTGATAGGGAGGAAGGCAGCAAACCACACTGCCATCTGTGTACCTATGCAACAATCTTACATGTTCTTTACATGTACCCCAAAATCTAAAATGCAATAAAAAAAATGCAATTCTATTTAAAATAAAAGCAGCTGTCTGTTAAATACCATGACATCAAAATTAGGCTATCACTGCATGTAATTACTTTTAAAATGAAAATTAAAGTTTCAATTATTTTCTTTAAAAAAAAAAAGAAAAAACAGAAGGAGGAAGGAAGGGAGAGAAGGAGGGAGGGAGGGAAAATTTTTTTTAAAAAAAAAGGAAAGGAAAAGAGCGAGAGAAACCAGGAAGACCCAACTGTTAATGTTAAGTCTCTGTTAGGGACAGTACTTGAGAAATCTGCATTATGGCTGTGGCTCTGTGTTATATTTTGTACTTGCTTCTCTCTCCCTTATGACTTAAATGAACTAACCTTAAGACAGATGAGTCTTTTGTTTAGAAGACTAGAAAATGGGTTGGAAGAGAAAGTTGTAAATACATTCCTAATTGTAAAAGAGCAGTTAGTTTACCTTTTTACAATAATGCAAAAATGATTCTTTTTAAATTCCAAGAATTTTGAATTTGGAGAAAGCTCATTTTATAATTTCAGGTAAACAATATAGCTCTATATTTTAAATGTAATTTTAATAGTATTGATAAATCCTATATAATTATTCCATTAACCTCTGTAAATATTTTGACTTTCTCCTGTAACTCAGTAGCTGAATAGAAACATACCCTCAGGACCTCATTTACTTACTATACCTGTCTCATTTACAAGCCAATTAATTTACATTTTCAGCATTTCAATTACAAGGTTCCATTAATGACCCAAATAATCTACAGTAATAGCTTTCTAAATTCAAATTATTAGGAAACTCTAAAATTCTGTAAGTTGATATAAACCAAAAGTACATGTTAATAAAACATATGACATGAGCCCAAATAGGTACTATTGTATATTTTTATGATCCAAATGGAACAACTTATTGTTATAAAAACTATATAATTAGTCTTCTATTTTTGGATTCTCAAAAAAACATAATACTCAAATGTGTATGTTTTACTTTCTGGATCACTGCCTTGCCCACAGTAAAGCTCAATGAACATGCTCTATGCTAACGGGGCAAATTGCTATCTGTTCTCAAAATCATACTTTTCTTCTTCCTGGGCACATGGCTATATTACGAGTTGCCAAATAATGGAGGTCTACTTACTGGAATGTGAGGAAAAGAGAAACACGCATTTCCAGTCCTGGCCCGTGAAAACCTCCCCAGGCATGCCTGTCTCTGTAGTTTCCTTTTCAGTTGGAAGGAATGGAGATGATACCTGGGTAACTAGATTCTTTAAACTCTTCCTGCAGGATGGCTGTGACTGTGATCACCTACTTGGGTCTATTACATTGAATGAGAAATCAATTTGCTAGAATGCAAGTCATGAAGAGTAAGGGCTTTTCTGCTTTTATCTGTAAAAGCAGCCAGTATTATCCTAGGACCTTCTGACATACAGGGAAATCATCAAAATAAGCTTTTTGGGGAATATATTTGTATGTGTTCACACATACATATATATATACATGCACATATAACAAAACACACTCATATGCACACACATATATTTTGATAACTTTCTTCAACAGATATTCTATTCACATAATTTTTTATTGCTCACTGTGAGAAGTTTAACAAATTTCAAAACAAATCTAAAATCAATGAGCTAAGGCTTAAAATCCTTTTCAAACTTTTTCTCCTTTCCATCATGAGTTCTCAAGAACTCTTGTTCACATAAATCTTGGACTGACATAGGAAGCAAAGATTCCTATTAAATCATTATACTGTTTGGTTCTTCCGCTCTGATTTTCCTTCATTCCTAATATCCCAAATCCTAGCAATTTCACTTGGTTTCACTTTTTATTTCAACTTTATCTTTGCAGTGCTTGACTTTTCTGCCATTAGTATTCAAGAATCAGAAAACTTTAACCACAAAAGTACTAAGCATTTGGCTTGTTCTAAATATTACATAAACCTGGACTATATTCATGTTGAATGTTCTCTTTTGATTAGATAAATAGGCAATATTTCAGACTACTAATCTGATATTCACTTTTATAGAGCCTTTTTTTTTTTTTTACATTTCAAGCAACTGAACTACACATAATGATTGTGTTTTTCTTTTATTGTCTCAGAACTGTTAACCCAAGTAGTGTGTTTAAAAATACAGGTAGGAATTTCAAAATTATATGCATCTGGTGACATTTCTCTTCATGATGTGAACATTGCTGCATGTTCTTTTCCACTATGATAGCTTTTACAAGGTACGCCATGCCATTGGCCTTTTATTTCACTGAGAGGCTTGCCTTGTTCACAAAAGGCTGACAGCTCCACTCCAACCAGTGAGATTTTAAAGGAGCTTGTGACAGTGTGGCTACGCCAGGCTTCACAATGGATAGTCTTTGCAGTGTTAACATGAAAAGTCAGAGAGTGAAAGGAAGACTGAATAGAGTCCCAGATAAAAGGAAAATAAAGGCCTAAGGACCTGTCACATAATACTCATTTTTCTGAGTAAAAATAACTGAGATATAATAAAAAAAAATAATAGCTTTGAAGTCAGAAAGACCTAGATTCACATATTTTACCCTCTATCTGTTTCAGTATCCTCATCTTAAAACAGGGGGATACAGATATCTGCATAATAAAGCTATTAGGAAGATAAAGTGAAAAAAATATGTGTAAATAGTTCAATACTACATCTGTCTCCCAGAAGTACTAATATTTATGGAATCTTCCTATGTGCCAAGCACTGCTCTAGACACATAGGCAAAAATCCCTGACCCATAGGACATTCATTCTAGTGGGAGAAATTGAGATCAATAAAAAAGATAAATAAATAAAATGTATAGTAAATTAGATAATGAGAGTGGAAAGGGGAGAAAGAATGAAAGGAAGAGGGAAAGGAAGGATCATATTTAGAATAATAGATGGGATGGCCCAAAGAATCAGCACAATTTCATGAAAAGGTGACATTCCATAAAGTGAATGAGTGAGCCAGGGAGACTCTTGAAGGCAAGCATTCTAAAGATAAGAAAAAAGCAAATTCATGAAAACTAAGGCAGACACAAATGACTCATTCCTGGAACAACAAGGAAATGCTAGCTCATGCACAGTGAGTGAAGGTAAAACTAGTGAAAAATGAATGTTAGAAATATCATATATGGCCCTGTAGGTCTTCGTCAGTGGTGATTTTTATTCTGATGGTGAAGACAAGCCTGAAGTGTATTGAGCAGAGAAGAGACAAGATCTGTCTAACTGTTAAGATTACTCTGGCTGTTGTTTTGAGAATACATGGAGCAGAGATAAGAAACAAAGCTGGTAGACCAGTTTTTAAGCTTTTTATTAATCCAGCTAAGAGATGAAGGTAGTTTGACCTGTAGTGGTGGCAGTATAGATGAGAAGTGGTTAAATTTTGTTTATAACTTAAAGACAAAGTGAGCAGGATGATCTGGGTGACTAAACTGGGAGTGTGAGAGGCAGAAAGGGGTCAATGATGACTCCAGAGTTTTATATGAACAACTGGAAAAATACCACGCTCTTTTTTTCTTTTTCTCTGTTTCCTTTTTCTTTCATACATTTTGAGGCTTATTGTTTGAAATAACAAATGATCGGTTTATCTTCCAGAAAGTAGATTCTCAACAATTTAATGAAGACTCTGCTAGTCAGTGATAACCAAAGGACTCTGTGTGGGAACTGGAGGAAAAAAATACCCTCAATCATGTTCTAAGGCCAATATTTAAGAAATATTCATAAATATATTTTTCAGAATTTTCCAGGAGTCAAATGATACAATGTTAATGAAAGGTATTCATTCTTTGTTCAAAAATCCATTTTATAATACTTCTGTCTATACTCAGGCTCCATTTTTATGTAGATTAAATTATAAAATCATTTGTTGACATACTCGTTCTCCAAATACCATTCTTAGGTACAGTATTAAGCATACTAGATCACCCAGGGACTTCAGCTTGCAGACAGACCACCATGGAACTTTCTAGCCTCCATAGCTGATGTAAGCCAATTTCTCTAATTAATCTCCTCTCAAATATTTATCCAACTCTCTGTATACAACCTATTGTTTCTGTCTTGCTGAAGAACCCTAATGCATGTTCCTTGTGAATTAATATGTATTAGTATGTATTATGATAAATACATGCTCTAGGTTTAGTAGGATTTTTTATTTTAAAAAATTTGTAAGATTGACTGCTGCATTATTGATTTGCCATCTTTCCTCTTTTTAAAAATAGGCCTTTAAAAGTCTCCTTCTGAGCACTGCTTCAGAGGCATTTTATAAATTTTGATTTTTTTTTTCATTTTCATTTCTCTTTTCACTGAAAATAAAACAAAACACATCATATTAGTATAACCACACTAACTCTTTTGGGCCTTTTATGAATATTATATCTTTTTTAATCCTTTTATTTTGACTTGTGTCTTTGAAAGTAAATTTTATCTCATTTATACAATATATAGTTGGATATGTTTTTTAAGCTAATTTTCCAATCTCTGTGTTTTGATTGAAATGTTTGGTTCATTCACTCTTCAATTACTTTATTTTGTTTTAGATAGACATATTCTACTATACCATTTTTATTTCCTTGTTTACTTTCTATTTTTAGATTATTTCACAGTGATTGCCCTGGGAATTACATTTGCAGCTTAACTTAAAACAATCTACTTCATATTAATATCAACTTAGTTTCAATAGTATACAATTTTTTCCTCATTAACTCTATAACTTTCTTTCTTCCATGTGTTATTATTACAATATAAATTATATCTTTATACACTGTAAAACCTATCCTTTAAATAAAATCTATATAAGTACTTATTTATAGTAAAGTTAACTTCAGGAAATGTTTTGACCTCCAAAGCCGTGAAGAATGTAATGAACTCTCTGAAACTAATTTCGTTCTTGTCTAATATGTCCCAAAGAAGACAATGGATTTTAGTTTGACTCAAAGTACATTAAACATCACCACATAACCTAAAAGCTATCATCAAAGTCCAGAAAATTCCACAGGAGGTTAGGGAAAGGATGTTAAATTGAAACCATGCAAGAAATTTCCAGCCTTTGGTCCACTCTAATAAGTGGGCAATTCTTTCTCTGAAACAAACAACAATTTTAAGTTAAAACAATTTTACCACAAAACAGACTTGTGGTAAACTCCATAAGCCATCCATACAATAAATGTTTACTATGTGTCTACTTACTGTCTACAGGGAAGTAAGAATGGAGTTTCTCTTCTCAAAAGAAGTCACAGGTAAGTGTAGTAAATGCTGAGAAAAATCAAGTTCATAAGGATGATATATGTAGGTGCTGGGAAAAAGGATAGCACAGGACACAGGGTGTAAAAAGAATCCTTCCCTAACTCCTTGAGCTCGGTGAGGGCAGGCAGGGATCACTGCTATTAAGAAGTAACATAGAAGCCAAATCTTTAAGGATAAACAGGAAAAGGAGAAAAGCAGAAAAATGCATTATTATCATAAAGCAGTCCTATATTCAAGGAGTCATGAAATAAAATGAAATGCTTAGGGAAACGTTGAGAAAGTGAGTTTGAATGAACAGAGGAGAACTAGGACTTCTTAAAGAGCCATGACTAAGAGTCCAAACCACACAATATCCAAGGATGATCCACTATCTGACAGACTCAACTTTTTAAGTGTGTTTTTCTCTCACAATCCACAAGCAGAAGTACAAACAATAAAAATAAGGTTGCAACTGAATAATAATAGAACATTTTAAAATCCAGTCTTTTTACCATGTTTCTTAATTTAGTTCAGGATTTTAATCTGGAGTATTATATTTTCCTTTTGCCTACATATAAGCAAACAAATGTAAGAAAGCTCCAGTAAGTATTAGCGGAGTTTATGTATATTAGTGATCAAAGCCCAGTGAAATACAGAAAGTTGAGGCTCAGGGAACTAAAATAGGATTCAGTACCACATCAAAGCTATTTTGTTTGAGTCTGTGAATGACAAAATCAACAGAGAATCTCCCTTCATAGCCCATCTGCTGTTCCAATGTTATACTCCATATTATACATTAGATGAATTTTTTGAAGCACTTTGCATCCCTGTATCCAATAGGCACAGAACTTCATAAATAATTAAGTACACTCAAATATTACTACTTGCGAATGCATTTTTAACTATTGCCATTTTAGAAATGGACAAATATGCCTCCTGGTGACAAACTGCAGGTGCACTGCAATTGTAGCTTCCGCTTTACAGACATGACAAGGGTAAAGCCAATTTCAAAATTGTCCCTGAAGCATTGACTCTTCAATAACTTTCCCATAATAATGTGAATGGAAGGTTAGAACTCAAGGAAGATGTTGAACTCGACATGAGGTAAATCAGATGCCACAACCATGAAGCTATGATCATTTTTGCAAACCAACTTAAGAAACATTATAAAGCATCTACCAATAAAAAGCCTTAAAATTGTTGGGGTTTCTAAGAAGGCTTTGGAGATATTCAGTAGCTACTTACAAAATTTGAGATACAGTGTCTCTGGTTTAAGATTCTTGTTTTAAGAGACTCAAAATTGCACTATAAAGTGGATTCTTCTAAATCTGCACAATAATTTGAGAAATACTAACAATATTCTTGGTATGATTAAAAAGTGATGAAGTAAGGAAATCATTCTTGAGTAACAACACTGGAATATAGAGAATAAGCTCCTACAATTACTCCTCCATTATATGTTTTTAAATTATGTTTTTTGAAACCTCCTTTCTATGTCTGTCTTTATTTCATGTAGTTGAGCCCATTATATTCAAAATTGTAATATAAACACAAGATAAATAAAGGGACACCTCTGAACCTGGTCACACAAAAGGATGAAGAGTTTAAAATGTATTTTCTTAGCAAAATGTAAGATAATTTATATTGCAAGGTTGTAGTCTTTTTGAAATGAAACTTAAATGATTGTCAGAATGTATTTTGGAAATATGCTTGTATTAGTCCGTTCTTACACTGCTATGAAGAAATACCCAAGACTGGGTAATTTATAAAGAAAAGAAGTTCAATTGACTCACACTTCTACATGGCTGGGAAGCCTCAGGAAACTTACAATCATGACAAAAGCACCTCCCCAGAGGGTGGAAGAAGAGAGAATGAGTAACAGCAGGGGAAATGACAGATGCTTACAAATCCGTCATATGTTGTGAGAACTCACTCACTAACATGAGAACAGCAAGGGGGAAAACTGTTCCCATGATTCAGTTGCCTCCAGCTGGTCCCCGCCCCGCCTTGACATGTGGGGATTATGGGAACTATAATTCAAGATGAGACTTGGTTGAGGACATAGCCAAGCCTTATCAGTGCTCAATGCTTCTACTTTAGATAACAATTAGAATAAGTTAATCAGTTCTGTATACTCCAATCCAACTTCTGCCATAGCTCTGGAAAGATTTAAACATAATGAAGAATATATTTTAACTAATATGGGTAATTCTCCTTATTAATCTTTAAATGAATATATGCTGTCAGCTGGATTCAGTGGCACTTTGCCGTTTGTGAAAGCCAAAGATTAATAATTGCCTGCTTGAAATAATAGATTTATTCTCTGGCCTTCCTGGTAGAATAAAAATGTTAAAGTCTGAATGTTGAATTCATTGCTAACGATTAATTCCTCTGGATAATGCATGTGTTGTGGGCATGTTGTGAGTGCAAATGGTCAGCATTCATATTAGTCTGAAATATCAACTGTGTATGAGAACATACACAGTGGCTAAATTAGAGAATGCTCTAATTTAGCCACTTCTGCTATAATGTATAAGGAAAGTCAACAGTTTTAGATGGATTCTATTTAATCCCATACCTGTCAAAATTAATTTTTATCAGTTCTATACATACTTCCTAACACTTGAAATAAGACAACTTTTATAGAAAAACAATGAATAACACAGGATTTAATATGAAAATTACATGACCAAAACAATCAAGGTTTAATAAAAACTTAACAAGGCCAGTTTGTAGCAGCATGTGTTAATTCATTTTGGAGTTGTGTGACTCTCTAAAACAAATACAGTTAAGTTACTATGAACAAAGCTGATTAAACAGTCATCACTATAGGCCTCCCACACAAACTGCTGTACTCTATTAGTAATATAGTTGTAAGATGCTGTTATACTAGAGAACAGGAATAGACTAGAACATGTACAGCTGCCTGTATTCTCTGTCTGTTTTTAAAATCTCCAGTGAAGGAATTACTGTTTAGAACAAAATTTTGCAAACTATGGCTTAAGGACCAAAGCTGTTCCACTGCCTGTTTTTGAAAATAGCTTTTTTGGAACACAGCCACTCTTATTCATTTTATGTTTCCTCTATAACTGCTTTTACACTATAAATGCAGAGCTGAGTAGTTGCAGCAGAGACTGCATGGGTCAAAAAGCCTAATATATTTATTATCTGGCCTATTTTAGAAAAAGTTTGTTGACTCTAGTCTAGAAAGTGTAGATAACTTTGGCTTGTACCTACCCACCATCGCTGCATTTGTTGATAGTAATCAAGACCCAAGGAAGTTGAGGCCATAAACTGCAGTGAAACATCTCTAAACTAGAAACTTCTGTGAGAGTCTCTCTAGGATGAGATCATATCATCTCCAGCATTACTGATTGCCTACCATGGTTCTGACATCAAATGATTTATCATAATTAGAAGAGACAAGCATCCTTGTATCATAGACTTACATGCTTGTAAAGAGGACATATATTCAACACATAATTATGCAAATACTTATTCATTTTTAAAGTGGCATATTAAAATGATTCAGTGCACAATAAGAGTTATAACCTTGTCTGGGTTGGGTTACAGGGTAGTGACAAGAATGAAAATGATGCCTAAAGATGAGTAGGAGGCCAGAAGGGGAGTATGTCAAACAGAGGTTAGCATGTACAAGGCCCTGAGTTAGGGAGAAGTTTGGTATGTTCTAAGAAGAAAGGCTGTATGATATACAGTCAAACCTAAAAGAGAAAGATGTATTAAAATAAAGTCTATAGAGGTCTAAAAATTTATCTCCAGAAATGTACCCACATAGTGAGATCCCCAAAGCTTTTTAGCCTCTTTGCTGTGAAATCTTACAATGCATTCCTTTTTTGCTTTTCTTTTTTTCTCTCTTTGTGGAGAGACGGTCTCTCTCTATCTATGTTGTCCAAGCTCAAGTGCAGTGGCACCATCAGGGCTCACTGAAGCCTTGACCTTCCTGGTCTCAGGTGATCCTTCTGTCTCAGACTCCCAAGTTGAGTAGCTGAGACTACAGGCATGCACCACCACACCCAGCAGGTTTTATACATATTTTTTGTAGCGATAGGAGTCTTGCCATGAGGCTGGTCTCAAACTCCTGTGGTCAAACAATCTGCCTGCCTCAGCCTTCTAAAGTGCTGGCATTACAGGTGTGAGCCACCACTCCTGGCTACATGCATTCAGAAAGAAGGAGAAATCATGACGTCATGACCACTTACCTCTGATAACTTGACAACATCTTTAAGATAATTTATAAACAAATGGACTTAATATATATAGAACACTTTTATACAATAACTGTAGAATACACATTCTATTTAACAGCACATGGAACTTTCTCCAAGATAGACCATATGACAGGCCATAAAATGAGCCTCAATAAATTTAAGAAAACTGAAGTTATATCAAGCACTCTTTCAGATCACAGTCAAATAAAACTGGAAAGCAACTGCAAATGGAACCTTCAAAACCATGCAAATATAAGGGAATTAAATAATCTTCTCCTAAATAAATACTGAGTCAAAAACAAAATCAAAATGAAAATGAAACATTCTTCGAACCGAATGACAATAATGACAAAACCTATCAAAACCTCTTAGATACAGCAAAGGCAGTGCTAAAAGGGAAATTCATAGCCCTAAAAACCTACATCAGAAAGACTGAAAGAGCGCAAAATGACACTCTAAAGTCACACCTCAGGTAACTAGAGAAACAAGAACAAACCCAAACCAAACTCAGCAGAGGAAAGGAAATAACCAAGATCAGAGTACAAGTAAATGAAATTGAAACAAAATAATACAAAAGATAAATAAAACAAAAGTCTGGTTCTTTGAAAAGATAAATAAAATTGATAGACCATTGGCAAGATTAACCAAGAAAAGAATAAACAAAATCCAAATACCCTTACTAAGAAATGAAACAGGAGATATTATAACTGACACAACTGAAACACAAAAGATCATTTAATGGTGAACACCTTTATGCACATAAACTAGAAAACCTAGAAGAGATTAATAAATTCTTGGAAAAATACAACTCTCCTAACTTATATCAAGAAGAACTAGATAACCTGAATAGACCAATAACAAGCAGTGAGATTGTTAATGGTAATTTTAAAATTACCGATTAAAAAAGGCCAAGACTAGATGGAATCACGGCACAATTCTACCAGACATTCAAAGAAAAATTGGTAATAATCCTTTTGACACTATTCCACAAGATAAGGAAAAAAGGAACCCTCCCTAATTCATTCTGAGGCCAGCATCACCCTAAAACCAAAACCAGGAAAGGACATAACCAAAACAGAAAACTACACAGTTTTCTTGATGAACACAGATGCTAAAACCCTTAACAAAATACTAGCCACCAGAATCCAACGTTATAAAAAGATAACCCACCATGATAAAGTGAATTTCATACCAGGATGCAGGGATGATTTAACATATTTGAGTCAATAAATGTGATATACCACATAAACAAAAGTAAAAATAAAACACATGATCGTTTTAATAGATGCAGGAAAAGCATTCAACAAATCCAGCATCCCTTTATGATTAAAACTCTCAGCAAAACCGACATACAAGGGACATACTTTAATGCAATAAAAGCTAGCTATGACAAACCCACAGCCAATATAATACTGAATTAGGGAAAGCTGAGAATTGGAACAAGACAAGTATGTCCACTCTCATCACTCCTCTTTAACATAGTACTAGAAAACCTAACCAGAGCAATCAGACAAGAAAGAAATAAAGGGTGTCCAAATCAGTAAAGAGGAAGTAAAACTGTCATTATTAGCTGATGATATAATGGTCTACCTTGAAAACCCTAAGGACTCCTCCAGAAAGCTCCTAGAACTGATAAAAGAATTCAGCAAAGTTTCTGAAAACAAGATTAATGTACACAAATTAGTAGCTCTTCTATACATTAATAGCGATCAAGCAGAGAGTTAAATCAATAACCCAATGATAGTTGCAAGAAAAAGAAATAAAATACTTAGGAATATATCTAACCAAGGAGTCAAAAGGCCTCTTCAAGGAAAACTACATAGCACTGCTGAAAGAAATCATAGATGACATGAACAAATGGAAACACATCCTGAGCTCATGGATGGGTAGAATCAATATCGTGAAAATAACCATACTGCCAAAAGCAATCTACAAATTCAATGCAATCTCCATCAAAATACCATCATCATTCTTCACAGAATTAGAAAAAAACAATCCTAAAATTTCTATTGAACCAAAAAAGAGCCTGCATAGCCAAAGCAAGACTAAGCAAAAAGAACAAATATGGAGGCATCACACTGTCTGATTTCAAACTATACTATAAGGCCATAGTCACAAAAACAGCATGGTACTGGTACAAAAATAGGCATATACACCAATGAAACAGAATAGAGAACCCAGAAATAAACCCAAATACTTATAGCCAAATGATCTTTGACAAAGCAAACAAAAACATAAAGTGTAGAAAGGACACCCTTTTCAACAAATGATGCTGGGATAACTAGCTAGCCACTTAGGGGAGAATAAAACTGGATCCTCATCTCTTACCTTATAAACAAATCAACTGAAGATGGACATAGGACTTAAACCTAAGACCTAAAGCCATAAAAATTCTAGAAGATAACATTGGAAAACCCTTCTGGACTTTAGCTTAGGCAAACACTTCATGAATAAGAACTCAAAAGCAAATGCAATAAATGCAAAGATAAATAGCTGGTACCTAATTAAACTAAAGAGCTTTTGCACAACAAAAGGAACCGTCAGCAGAGTAACCAGACAACCCACAGAGTGGGAGAAAATCCTCACAATCTATACACCTGACAAAGGACTAATATCCAGGATCTATAACAAATTTAAACAAATCAGCAAGATAAAGAAACAATCCCATCAAAAAGTGGGCTAAGAATCTGAATAGGCAATTCTCTAAAGAAGATACACAAATGACCAACAAATATGAAAAATGCTCAACATCCCTAATGATCAGGGAAATGCAAATCAAAACCAAAATGCAATACCACCTCACTCCTGCAAGAATGGCCATACTCAAAATTAAAAAAACAGTAGATGTTGGCATGAATGCAGTGAACAGAGAACACTTCTCCACTTCTAGTGGGAATGTAAACTAGTACAGTCACTATGAAAAACAATGTGGATACCTTAAAGAATTAAAGTAGAACTACAGTTTGATCCAACAATCCCACTACTGGGTATCTAACCAAAGGAAAAAATGTCATTATTCAGAAAAGATACCTGCACACACATGTTTATGGCAGCACAATCCACAATTGCAAAATCATGAATCCAGCCCAAATGCCCATCAGTCAATGAGTGGATAAACAAAGTGTGGCAATGAATACTATGCAGCCATAAAAAAGAATGAATTAACAGTATTTGCAGTGACATAGATGAGACGAGAGACTATTATTCTAAGTGAAATAACTCAGGAATGGAAACCCAAATATCATATGTTCTCACTGATATATGGGAGCTAAGCTTTGAGGATACAAAGGCATAAGAATGATGCAATGGACTTTTGAGACTTGGGGGAAGAGTGGGAGCGGGGAGAGGAACAGAAGACTACAAATACGGTGCAGTGTACACTGCTCAGGTGATGGGTGCACCAAAGTCTCACAAATTACCACTAAAGAACTTACTCATGTAAGTAAATACCACCTGTGCCCCAATAATTTATGGAAAAATAAAAATAATTAATATATATCACACATATTTTTGTGACATTCAATGAAAATGGTAAGGAATGTATTCAAGGGGGGCAACTACAATGGAGTTTTTTAGTTATGGAGGAGAGATTGGGCTTAACTTTGCATATAAAGAGAAAAAGTAGAAACGTATAGCCAAGGATAAAGGTTGGGGAGGGTGAGGGTCAGTGGATGGGAAAATGACTAGTAGGAAATATCGAAGCTAAGGGAATACTTACCAGACCTACTCAAAATGAATCTTTCTGAAGCAAGTGTGTGAGATAGACAGGGAATGAGGAATTTGATTAGATAGCGAGAGTAGGGGATTTACACTAAAGTGATCCATCAAGAGTCTTGATAAACTGAACTAAACAGGCCAAGGACAGAGCTCAAAGTAGGCCCTCCTCAAAAAGAGATTTCAGAGGTGTGTGTCTGAAGTTTGATCAGAGAAAAATGTTTTTTTTCAGCAGTTTTCACGAAATGTTTTCTGGAGGCATGAAGGAACCAAGCATTCCACATATGGAAGGACCTGAAGGGCATATCTTATGTATGTGTTTCTAACTGAAGTGATAACCATTCTGGTTCCTGAAACTGGCTTCCTGGCTTAAGAAAAAGGGGAAGGGTAATACAGCAGTCAGTAAAGTCTGCTTCAGACACTGAGAACATGAAACTGCACACATGCTCACATATGGAGGTCTACACATGAGCATACATACACACACTGTTTAACATCTCCTGTACTGAACGGAGGGAGGAGCATATGAAAAGGGACTCAGCTCTGGTTATCTAATACAAAGTGATAAGGTAACATAGCAAAGGTATATAAAATCAGGCATATTTCCTGTTATTCTTAATCCCCTGCTCTAAGCCTATTTGTGAAGGCAAACACTTTTAAAAGCAATAGTCACAAATCTCATATTTTCTTTGTTTAAATTTGGGCAACTTGCTTTTTCTTCTTTATTAATTGTTAGAACCTGGAGAAGTAATTGTATTATTAATACCTGCATGAATAAACTGATGAGTAATTGGCATTGGAGGACATCTTGATTATTAGCCTCTGAAATTTGTACAACTGCCCCAGATACAAATACTTTAGGAATTGTGGGTGAGAGACGACAGGTAACATGCTATGGCATCACAGAACACCAATGTCCTGCAGTCATTCCTTGGATTCACTCTGGAGAATGATGTCAGCTTGTCAATTTTGCAGCAAAAGCAACAAGAGGAATATGGACTGATATTCTCCTTAGGCCATCAAATGATGAAAATCAGTATTTTTTCAGAATCATAAAATGTATGCTCATTGAAACAAGTGATTTAAATTAAACATCTTAAATATTCTCTTGTTGAAATAACTGAAATTGATCTTGTTACTTTAATTTGTGGCAAGCCCATAGGGGAAATTGCAAATTTCCATGATTTCGAACAAATGCCTAAAAGGCAAGACTTCCAATTGTAGATCTTTTTGTTAGTTAAATCAAAACTTACCGGGGGAAACTGTACTAATATAGTGGAGATGAGTCAAAATTATAAAAATCATATAAGCAGAGAACACAATGAGAGAAAGTGAGCAAGAGACTTATTTTGATGGATTCTTAGAGATGACAAATCTAAACAATAAACAACGAAGCTCTAGTTTAGGCTTCCGAGAATATAGTATGATTTATGAATTCACAAGTAAAAGCAGGAACACTATCACCACCCTAGAAGAAAATTTATGATAATATTTGAGGAATCTCTTCTAAAGGCTGTGGAAGTAGCTAGACACACACAGGTGTGACATAGCTACTGAAATTATTTCTAGAACAAGATAAACTGTAAATCAATGAATAGACCTGACTTATCAAATAAATGTGATATCTTTTTAGAAGAATGAGTCAACTTCTTCTAATCTATCAAAATATATCCTATTAATTATTCTTGTGCTTCTTGTGAAGAAAATTAACAAAGGTAATGTTAAAAATCCAAACTGATTTACTGAGTGCCTATACAATACTAGATAATTGTTTGGATCTGTAAGTCATAAACAAAAGTCACTGCATTTGTTCCCAGGAAACTTACAATATAGAAAAGGGACCTTCATTCAGATAAAGCAAAACAATTTAACATGTCTCCTAATGTAATGGAATAAGAACTGGAAGTAATGACAGCATAGTGGATGGAACTTCTGGATCTGGCTGAGGGCCGGTCAGGGAGGACTTCCCAGAGGAGTGAGTGCAAACACCATGGGGGGCTTTGGAAAAGAAATAAATAGAGATTCACAAGTGATATTCTTATGTAAGTACATTTCCAACTGCATCATCTGAATAAAGGATCCAGATGACAATTTTCTAAGACAAGTTGAGAACTAATTTTGAGGTCATAATATCCTTCTATTTGAAGTCAAATATTGTGAATAAATGAAATACTCATTATATTCAGAAATGAATGAAATCGAAAAATTTCAAGCAACACTGCTCAAAGACAGATCTCTCTCTCTCTTTCTCCTTTTTCCCTCTCTTTCTCTCTACACACACACACACACACACACACACACACACACACACGTATGTAAACACACACACATATATATAATCAATAGTAGACATTAAGAGAAGGTACAAAATATAAAGAATTTTGAAGTTTTAACCAAATAAAATACTGATTTAATGTCAATAAATTATAAAATGTATATGTGATTACAGTTTTCTAAAAATAAATAAGTATATGATCAAATTACCTCAAAGAAAAAATAGGAACCCTGAACTGATTAATAGGCATTAAGTAAACTAAATAGGTAGTAAAAGTTTCCCCCTTTGCCCAGTTTTCAATAGCACCATGTATAGATACTAATAAAATCAAATTTTAACAAACTTCCCCAGTTTACCTTTGACTTTCACAAACTTTTCCAGAGAATCAAAATGGAGGGAAAGTTATCCAACTTATTTTAGATTTCTATAATTAAAATGACAAAACTAAACAAGGATAGTTCAAAACAAATTGTAGATTATTTCACTTATAAACATAGTGCCAAATCCTTAGATACATTAAATTGTATTTGTGTATTGACTTCAACATTGTATAATAACATATTAAGAATGAAAAAGTTATCCACATTATTCATTAAGAGAGTGAAGAATGCATATGATCATCTCTAAAACGACAGAAAAATCTTCAAATAAATTCTGCTCACAATCATTGAAAATAAAAAAGTAAACTTTGAAAATTAGTAACAGAAAAATAATTCTTAAATTTATTTACCAAAATTCTACAGCAGACAACACACTTAATGGTGAGTACTTAGAACATTTTCCATCAATAACAGAAATAAAGGAAATATATCTCCACTTATTGCTGTTCTTGTATCTTTAAATTTTGCTTTTCCAATACTTATTCAACCTTCTGAAATTCCTACTAAACATAGGCGGCCACTTAGCATTATACAGTCATTTTCTTTAATCCTCATTTTTCACTCTTTTTTTCTCTTTAAATCTGCACTGCAGAAAGGTTTAAATCTATCTTCAGGCACAATTATTCTTTTTTTACCATTTATTAGTCTCTTTTTCACGCTCTCTATTGAATTTTTCCCCTACATATTACTTATTTGCAGAATATTTGTTTTCAAAATTATTCCTATTTTTAATCCATAATATACTGTTTCTGTCTTTTAGAGTCTATTCACCCTTTTAATCAGTTGGACATTTTACTTTTAATTCAGATCATTCTATTGTCTCAAGGACAAGGCTTCAAACAGTCTCATGGGTTTCAGGTACTGACATTCCACAGTGGTGGTTTCTTTCCCTGATTGCTTTTCAAGTGAGGCAGTTTTAAAAACTGATTCAGACTCTTGACTTGATTTCCCTCCTCATATGAGCTGTGAGACAATTTCTTTATCCATTTCTATTTTGATGACGCATTCCAAATTCTTACATTCCATTATTTCTACCATGTCTATATGTTGGAAATGGCTTTTGAATCAGCTCAGACCTCCATACTGAACAGATAACATATGCTAGACTGTTTGATGCCACATTCAAATTGACCAGCCAAAATTCAGTTACAGTTCTTTGGCTAGACTGTGAAAGGACATAGCCAGAAGTGTACTCACACTGATCCTCATAAATGTCAAGCTTCAGAAAACCCTCTTTTCCATGGGCTGCATTTACAGTCCTGTAAAATTCAAAAAAGTAAGGGGTTTTATGTGCTTTTCTTAAAAAAAAAGACACCCTTTCTCCAATTGTGTAAGTTTCAGGTCCCAGAAAATATGTAACTTCCCCCTGGGTATGACTTTTGAGAAACTGGAGATTCAAAAATATTCTAAATATGCAATCAGTGATTAGCAACTACAGAGCTATTGAAACTACCTACTATAACAGAAAATATTAGATTCACAAAATATTTTTAAGATGGAAAGAGAAATATGTAATCACAAATGAATACTAAAAGATGGCATGATTAAGAGAGAATTAGGAAAAGTATCCATAATGAGTTGAAGTCTCAAGAATATGATAATAAAAAGAATATATACACACACACACACACAAACATATATGTATATATGCATATAACATATGTATATATGTAATAGTCCATTTTAACACTCCTGACAAAGATATACCTGAGACTGGGTAATTTATAAAGAAAAAGAGGTTTAATTGACTCACAGTTCTACATGGCTGGGGAGGCCTCAATCACAGCAGAAGGCAAAAGGCACATCTCACACGGCAGCAGGCAAGAGAGAATGAGAACCAAGCAAAAGGAGTTTCTCCTTACATAACCATTAGATCTCAGATCATGTGACTTTCTCATTACCATGTGAAAGGGGGGAACTGCCCCCCGATTCAATTACAAACACTGGGTCTCTCCCACAACACATGGGACTTATGGGAGCTACAATTCAAGATGAGATTTGGGTGAGAACACAGCCAAACCATATCTATATCTATATCTATATCTATATCTATATCTATATCTAATAATCTATATGTATATCCATCTATTTATCTGTAAACACATACATATTTGTTAAAATTATATCAATGATGCAGAAGAGAAAGTCAACAGCCTAAAGGGAAGACACTCCAACTCAAATCCTATTTTAGTTCATTCTTCTAGAGTCAGAAAAATAATATTTATTATAGAAATGTATTTGAGATATCAAATAATGATAAAATTAAGATTTCCAGTGAGCATGTCAGGAAGATGCATATAAAAAGATAAGGAAGATACTGCAAATGTAGTATCATAGTCTGAACAATTTTAAAAATGAGGGAGAAAGAATGAGCTCAGAAAATGGAAGATTAAGCAAATGTTCTGATTTTTCAAAATGAGTAGAGAAAAGATGTCATTTGAGAAAATTACAGTCAGAGGATGAGAAACTATTCTAGCAAAACTCTAAATAATCAAAGAATATGAATGGATTTTTTAAGTATATGGAAAACTTTAGAATACAGCTGAACTCAACTATAGTACATAATGACAAACTTGACTCATTCATATATTGAATGAAATTGCAAAGAGGCTCTTATGTAGCAGTAGATTCACTGTATTAACACCAAGACATAGGATATCATGGGAGTTTCTATATAAGATAAAAAACAAAATAGGGTGATTTCAAGCAGTTTTCTTATTAAGTTCTGTTGAAACCTGAGTAAAGTGCTGCTGAAATACCATGTAGCTCTGTTTAAGTTTTTTTTTTTAAATGATATCTGGAGTATTTGGGGCTTTGTTTTGTTTTATTTTCTTCCAAAATACAAAAGCATTAAAGGCAGATTTTTCAAATTTGTAAGTGAAGCAGCTAGAGGAAAAGCTAATTTAGTAGGTAACAAGATCAACATTCATTTATTTAGGTCAAAACAAGAATTAGGAAAGATCATAAAAGCCTTCTCTTTGATGTCCAAGAATACACTAGTGTGGGAGATTGGCTATATACAGCACTTGTCAAAATACAGGTTCCACATAAGCCAAGAAAATAATGATAACACTGGCACAAACTAATATTTGAGAAAATGCCCTTTCACAGGGATGAAGTCTCTTTGTTGTTGCAATGGGCAGATCACACCTGTGGAGTGGATTTACATGTTGGTGGTTCACATTAATAGGAACAGTGAAGAATTGGAGAATAGCCAAACAAAGGGTATATTAGTCTGTTTTCACACTGCTCTGAAGAACTGCTCATGTCTGGGTAATTTATAAAGGAAAGAGGTTTAATTGACTCACAGTTTTGCATGGCTCAGGAGGCCTCAGGAAACTTACAATCATGTCAGAAGACAAAGGGGAAGCAAGGCACCTTCTTCACAAGGTGGCAGAAATCAGAAGTGCCAAGCAAAGCGGGAAGAGCTCCTTATAAAACTATCAGATCTCACGAGAACTCACTCACTATCACCAGAATAGCATGGTAGAAACCGCCCCCACGATCCTAATACCTCCACCTGGTCTCTCCCTTGACATATAGGGATTATTGGGATTGTGGGAATTATAATTCAAGATGAGATTTGAGTGGGGACACAAAGCCTAACAATGTCATAGGGTAAAGAAGAGAATGAATGAATTTTTTTTCCTTTTGGTCAAACGTGGATGCTACACACAATATCTAAATATTCTTTTAAGTGACTTATTTCATCCAAAAAGAAGCAGCAGCGACGTAATAGAATTTTAAAACATTTTTTAAAAATCCAGTTGATCAGCAATCAGAAAACTTCCATGCTGCTTCCCATCTGTCTGAATAATTTGCCATTCTTCACAGACCATGGCAAAAAGCGAGCACTATGTAGAACTCTCCAACAATCCCAAGAATGTGCTCTGCCAATGGTTATTTTCTAAACAGTTTATGTGAACTTCTCTGTTATAATTTTTATTGCATGTGCATTGGCATTATGTGTTTATGGCTGTATTCCTCTTTAGAGTTGAGAGCACAGACTGTATTTTATTCAAATTTTCATGGAATCAAATTTTGGTTGAACTGAGCCAGACCTTTTAAGCAATTAGAGTCCTTCAACAATGGAATGGAATGTGGTATTTTGACAGCAAGGACTCAGTTGTAAATATTGAGTAAAAATTTATCTTTCCAGTGGCTATAAAGAGAACTTTTTCAGCAGGTTGGATTGGGAAAGAGGGAGATATGAACAAAATGAAAGAAAATAAAGAGGTTTAATTCCAAAATTCAGTGGTTTTCTTTCCATGTCTCTCCCTTCTGCCCTTCTCTTCCTAAGCATTTTTGGTACCCTATTCCCTTTACCCATCAACAAAATTGCAGTAGTCCATCTGAGCTGCTAAAATAAAATTCCATAAACAAGGTAGCTTATAAACAATAGAAATTTTTTTCTTATGCTTCCAGAGGGTGAGAAGTCCAAAATCAAGGTGGTGGCAGATTCTTTGCCGTCTAAGGGCTGACTTGCTGGTTCTTAATGGTGCCTTCTTGCTGTGTTCTCACATGGCTAAAGAGACTAGAGGTCTATTTTAGCCTCTTATATAAGGACAATAATTTCATTCATGAGGGCTCTGCTAAGACCCTAATCACTTAATCACCTCCAAAAGACCACACCTCCTCATACCATCATCTTGGGGGTTAGGATTTAAACATATGAGCTATTTATGCATATGTCTTAACGTATGTTAAATATGTTTCAGGATTTAAACATATTTAACATATTTAAACATTTAAACATATAATAAAGATGGTCCTGATATAGGATTCTTCAGTATTAAGATCCTCACTGGTAACCAAAGTTTACTTCATCTACTTCAATAAAACCACATCATATGGACATATCTTCTAAGAGGCTCAACTATTTATAACAAATGGAACATATAGGTAAAAGGCGCTCTGGACATGGATTTAAAAGCCCCTTGTCTGAAGTTTATCACAACTTACTCATTTCAAGAGCTTTGATAAATCACTTAGTTTCTCTGAATCTAATGGAGTTATTGAAAACCTCAAATAGTATCATCATTGTGAGAAAATCTGTAAGGTGTTTGATAAATGTAAGTAGTACAATCAGTATTATCTTCATGGTAATTCTGTCTTCAGTGTCTTCAGTGTATGGTGGGTGGGGTTTTTTGTTTGGACAGGAATATGTTCAGGACATAGTGGTTACATATAATATGGCTTCTTTCCCTTTATTTGCCTATAAGATCATTGCGCACTCCCAGCAGAACATAAGAGAGAAGTTTAGTATCATTTAGCTCACATACTTTAAAGATACTTAACTTCTGGTATCATAGAAAATTGCATATTTCTATTAAAGATCACTTTAATCACTCTACTTTTCATTCATTGAAGAGAATTGTGACACACCACTCTGAAGAAGCCTGGTTCTACACATAATCCCCCTTTGTTTTGTCAAAATGGGCACATGTACTCAAGCACTAGAGATTTTACACTTGTGTCTCTGGGGATCACACAGACCCTTGAAGTCTTACTGTTCTTCTTAAAAGGTGACTGTACTCATTGCATCATTAGTAGGGCCTAGTACAAAACAAAAGCATGTAGTCTTTGGTTCAAAAATGACAAAAATTTCAAGATGGTGACATTAGAGCATTAAACTAAGCACTAGGACTCTCTGGGCATGGGGCCTTATGTAATTGCCTAGATTAAAACCCAAGAAACCATCCTGCTAAGTGTCAATGCAAAAATAAATGTAAAACAGCTGTAAAGCACTATAACAGGAAAATGAGCTTTACTACCAACTGTGTAAACATTTGAATTAATGCAAAGAGAAATGTCTGAATAGCCAAAAGCCTTTAAGGAACTTCAAATACAATACAAACTACATTTGGAACTAAGAAAAATTCTGTTTTAACACTCTCTCACAGCAAAATTGAATATCTAGAGTTCTGTCTTTCAGCTGCAGACCTAAACACTAAAAAAGGTTGAATTTCTACTAAATGGCTCTCTTGTTTCACCAGAGGTGGTTTCAGTTCAATGAACAAGATGACCTCATAGCAAGATGTTTATAAATGCTTTTGAGATTAGGAAAAAATCCTTCTGTTAATATAAATTACTATTTACTGTCAAATTGACTCTGTTAGAGATTCTGTTAATCACTTTTTACCTTAATGACAATAATGAGCAAAATGAGGAGCGGAGGAGGATGAAAAGGGAAGAGAAAGGAAGAAGAGGAGGAGGAAGGAGGAAGAGAAGAAGGAAAAAGAGGAGGAAGAGAAGGAGGAAGAAAAGGGGAAATTTCCAGGGAAGACTATAGTACTTGCACTACATTCATTACATTTTATCACTGATGCGAAATGCTAGAGTCACTGAACCAAATTTTTTACTTTGTCATGGGTAACTCTATCTCAATTAGAAGCTGAAGGTTTTCAAGGTATATTTTACCTCACAGCAATTTTATTTTCATTAACAGAACCAATGCTGGTGTTTTATAACTTCTCAAGAGATAAGAATTCTGAAAAAAGGCCTTGATTTTCTCATATTTTATAATAATATTTACTAATCCAATCATTCATCTGTTTTTATTCTTCAATAATAAATATGGTTTAATTCAAAGATAAATTTTAAAAAAAGAGGAAACATGTCAGTTCCTGAAATTCAGACATCTAGGCAATCTTCAAAACATTTGCTTGAATGTTTATTCAACTATCAAGCAATTATTCTCGCTACTAAATTAAAGTCTGAATTTTTATTCAGACTTTGATTTAGTAGCGAGAATAATTGTTTACAATTATTTTTCCCAAATGTTGTCTTTATTTTGGTTGTTGTTCCATGTTATATATTCAAATTATAATATTTATTATATATTCTGTATTACCTGCCAATGCTGGGCTTAGCCACACCTCATTCCTTATTTAACAGACATAGTATGCACGCATACTCACACATTCTGCCTTAAAAAGAGATTGAATAGGGATTGAAGAATTATAATATTATTGCTTTATGAAAGAGATACATTTTGGTGGCATTGCCTCTGTCACTTGTTTGTTTGGAAGATGATTTCAAATAACTTTTATGTTTTACGTTTTGAAATGAAACAATTTTCAAAACAGGTACTTAGAGAAGTTCCACATTTTACTTAAAAGCCATAAAAACTATACCTTTGATACATAGTGCTTATAGCCTATGAAAATAATATTTTATGTGACGTCTGACTTCACCTTATTTATCCAACAAACCTTTATTGAGGAAACACCATATGCAAATACTGTGCTAAGATGTTTTGATATAAATATTAAATGGGAAATTTTAGGTAAATATAAGCCCTTTTCTCTTACAGCAAACAAAATTTGCTGTGTTCTAATATCATAACTATTGGCATATTCAAATGTGCTGAATGTTTAACAGTAATATGAAACATGTCAAAATTAATTGACATCTGTCAAAATATTAATGTGAATAAGAAATAGGTTAAATAAATTTTAACAAAATAAAGCCTCACAATAATAATTCTTTACAGTTTAAGAAAAGTGATTATTTTCTTCTAGTATCAATGCAGGTGTGTCTACTTGATTTTTGGTTACAGGTTTATTTTTCCTTCTAAAATTCAGCCAAATAGTGAATGACTAGCATCTACATAAATACTAGAAAATGCTTAGTGACATCTATTGCAGATGACTGGAGACATCTGTGAACTTAGACAAATTTCTGCTTGCCTTCTAACACTTCAGGTTTAAAAGGGACAGCTGTGTCTCTGAAGCTTCTCACTTTCATTTCTGAAATAACACATAAGACTTCTATGAAACTAAAATTATTTCTGCTAACCAGTTTCAAACTACAACCGCATTCCAAAATATTTTGGAACTTTATTTATTGTTTGCAAGTACAGATATTAATTATGTATGCACACATTTATGTATACATTACAAGCTTTGTTGCTACCCAGTCTTGTAGATATTTGAAAATTCAGGATACATGTTTACAGAAGAGACAAGCCTGACTTCATTATCTAGAGCTGGAACACACAGTATCTGTATAACCACGGTGACTGGGACTAATGCCAAGATTTTAAATAATACCTCAGACAATTCAGCTTCAGAGAGCTTTTGAAAATTCTAAAATATGCCTTGTGAAGGTACATTTCTCTAAGCAAAGCGAATATGTAAACAACATGTTTTCTTATCAGGGATTTCTCCCTTTCCCCTTCAATGTTCCCTTTCTCTTTCACCAGGCTCCCAGACTCTTGACATTCCTGGGTCCTCTCGGTCCGCTTGTGTTTCCTTTAATATGTATGCCTACTTTCAAGATACCCCTTTCCCTCTCTGCCCCCTGCATACCTGGCAGTCCCCTTATAATGTCCCTTCTCCTGAAAGCCTTGTTGTTTACTTACATTTAAAAGACGGAGTATTTTAAGTGTATACCCTAACCATTCCACATGACATCATTGTAATGAGGCTTCTAAAAAGTGATGTGATATGGAGGACCATGGTCAGATCAGTGGAGGCATTTGAGAGAGGAGGAGCTTTGGAAATTACCTCAGTGAAGATTGTAAACACAATCAGCCTATTCTTTTTGTTGTTCCACGTCATTTTTTAATTCTATTTTTTTTTTTAAGAAAAAAAGAAAAGATTCCCTCAAGTAAGTATATTTGACATATACATACACATCGTACTTCTACGTAGTAAATATTCTGGTTTCTTCAGACCATCCCATTGTGTTCCATTCAGTATTCCAGTATACCTAGAAAACCTTTTGCTAGAAACCAATTTTTTTTTAAACTTCCTCTTTTTTTGAAAAGAAATTTTGTTTTCATGATGTTTTGTGGGGTTTTTTTTTCATATTTTAGTTTCATGGGCAAAAACATTTATTCTTTACCTTCTTGATAAAAAAAATGCAGATTAATTTTTTAATTATAATGTTAAGAAGGTTTGTTTGTAATTTTCAAAAGCATCAGTCAAGTGGGGGTTTGTTTTTCCAGCCTGCAGTGCCCTGTAGCAAAGAAATCTAAGGTGAGTTACTTGACCCGTCTATCATCATTAGCAAATGTGAGAAAATTCTGGAGTATGATTTATTTTTCATGTAATGTCTCATTCCACTAATGATAATTTCTTATATTGCTACAAGTATTTGTGACAAATTTCCTTCTTTCCTGGCACACAAAATATGCAGTCACACTGTGCTAAAGACATTGTCATGGGGCTTCTCTCTCCCCCTCAGGCAGTGCGTGGAAACCTCCACATGGGGATGAGAGTTGCTGCTGCCCAGTCCAGAGCCACAGAGCCAAGGAGGGCCTGTCCTGTCCCAGGGCCCATTAGAGAAGAGTTCCTCTTGTTGGCAGAGACTGGGATGAAATTCCTTGCCATGAAGGAATACAGTTAAAACCAAACTGTATTTGGTTTTAACTTAAATATTCATTGAACAGCTTCTATATCAAATTATGAATACAGAGATTCATATAATATATTGTCACTGCTTCAAAAACTCACAATCTCTTTTCTTCTACACAGATTTCTCCATCTTCTCAATTGTGATGATAAAGGATTTACTACCTCAGTCACCTCACCACTCTTGAATTTCAATCCCATGGCACCATGCAGTAAGAACTGATATGTACTAAAGACCTCACCAAACATCATTTGTGTTTCTACCAGAAACCTACAGAGTGATGAATTTGAGTTTTACCTAATTGATCTTCACAGGTTGACTTTTAAAAGTAAGTTCTGAATAATCTATAAGCTATTGGAAACTGAGAAGAATTTAATGGAAAAATATGTTTATATGGCTTGATTAGCAAAAATTCCCTCATAAAGCATAAACCTGCAGGATCCCTTAGCAATTTACTGAAGAAGGAAAATAAGCAGAACAGCTTCTTATAGGTCTGTAGTCATTAGAGATTAAATACAAATGCTAGGTATATTTTAACCTAATTCTTGGTTCCTGAAAACCACTACAGATGACAGCAACAAAAGATAATACTTGCTTTTACCATGGGAAAAAAAAAATGGATAACTGCGGGAGGTGATGGATATATTAGTTTGCTCCACATAGTAACCATTTTAACTAAATATATGTATCTGATGACATAATGTTGTAGATCTTAAAATACACACAATAAAATTTAGGTTTTTTAAAAAAAAAATCAGATTCCCACCTTATTTCTTCTTAAATATCCTTGGTGGGAAAAATGAGATGGTAAACAAATTGTTTAGTAATTCCTAAATATTTCTGCATTAATTACATATCTGATGGCAGGGTTCACTTTGTTTTTAAATTAGTATTGCACTGAAGTAATGTTCCAGATATTCTTATAATATAGTTTACCTCACACATAGGCCTAGCTGGTGTGATTTATAAGAGGCCAACGAAACTTCAGCCTAAAAATACTTCCCATGCTGATGCCTAAAGTTGCTCAGTTAGGAAATGATTTATCTTGCTTTATTTAGTTCATTGCCTATTCTCAACCCATTTTATTTTAAAATGAAAAGGCATTCTCAAACATGATCCAATTAATTGACAGCCTGAATTCAGGCTACTAAGTAACATTTTAAATCCTTTTTCCATTCTTTTTACCTCAAAGTAACAGACATGAGGAGATTACAGCCCAAGAATTTACCATTCCCTGATTGTTATCATTTTTTGTTTTTGTTTGTTTTGTTTCTTTTGAGATGGAGTTTCACTCTTGTTGCCCAAGCTAGAGTGCAATGGGGCAATCTTGGCTCACCACAACCTCTGCTTCCCAGGTTCAAGCGATTCTTCTGCCTCAGCCTCCCAGGTAGCTGGGATTACATGTATGTGCCATCATGTCCAGCTAATTTTGTATTTTTTTTTAGTAGAGATAGGGTTTTTCCATATTGGCCAGGCTGGTCTTGAACTCCTGACCTCAGGTAATCCACCCACCTCAGCCTCCCAAAGTGCTAGCACTCCAGGCATGAACCACTGTGCCCGGCCGTTCCCTGATTATTACATGATTGCATGCATTGATGCTTTAGGAAAGGGGTGGCCCCAAATGTCTTTTAAGTACAGTTTTTCTTAGAATTTAAAAGATGGGAATATTCCATGAAAATCTTTATTTACTCTCTGTTTACTTATCTTATATATCTACCTAATACTATTCTTAAAATGAAAGAATATAACCAATATTTAAAATATATTTTTACCATTAATGGAACCTAGGTTGATTCCATGTCTTTGCCATGGTGAATAACTCTGTGATGAACATACAACTGCATGTGCCTTTTTGGTAGAATGATTTATTATATTTTAGATAGATTCCCAGTAAAGAGATTGCTTGGTTGAATGGTAGCTCTGTTTTAAGTTATTTGAGAAATCTCTGAGACAGCTTTTCATAGTAGTTGGACTAATTTAGATTCCGCCCCCAACATTGTATATGCATTCCCTTTTCTCTGAAGCCTCTCCAGCATCTGTTCTTTTTTGCCTTTTTAATAATACTCATTCTGACTGGTATGAGATGGTATCTCATTGCGGTTTTGATTTGCATTTCTCTAATGATTAGTGATGCTGAGCATTTTTCATATGTTTTTGGCTATCTGTATGACTTCTCTTGAAAAGCAATCTGTTTATGTCCTTTGCTCATTTTTATTGAGCTTATTTATTTGCTTGTTGATTTAAGTTCACTTAGACTAGATAAAGAATATGTGGTAAATATACACTAGAAAATACTATGCAGCCATAAAAAAGAATTAAATCATGGCCTTTGCAGCAACATGGATGAAGATGGAGGCCATAATCCTAAGCAAATTAACTCAAGAACAAAAATCTAATACTGCATATTCCCACTTATAAGTGGGAGCTAAACAATGAGCATACATCGACTTAAATATGGGAATAATAGGCACTATGGACTACTAAAGGAGAAAGGAGGATGGGTGAGCTAAAAAAAATTACCTATAGAGTACTATGCTTACTATTTGGGTGATGGGATCCATACTCCAGACCTCAACATTACACAATATTCCCATGTAACAAATCTGCACATGTATTCCCTAGATCTAAAATAGAAGTTGAAATAAAATTTTAAAAGTTAAGAAGGCAAAAATATTTTTCCATGTCTTTCCTTTTTCATTCTTACCTTTCCCTTTTTTCTTCTGTCTTTGTCTATGTATTATGGAATAATATAAATAAGTATTTTTTTATTTCTTAAATAAAATCTTACCTATTAGCATTGCAAATACCATATTTTAGGCCATTTTATGTCTCTTAAATGTAAGTTGCTTTTTACCTGTGCAACTGTTTGCATTGTTGTGCTATTATTGACACGAAACAAGGCCTACATTTCTCTTCACGGCATACTCACAAACATTTTGTCAATACTCCACCCACAGGATTCTTCTACTTTTGTATATATTAAAAGTTCAAAAGTCTACACGCCTATCAAAGAGAGATCCTCCCTCCTCTATTTAATTTAATTGATAGAATTTTGCTATCATTTGACTATTTGTCCTCTCCAAAACTCATGTTGAAATTTAATCTCCAAAGTAGCAGAATTGAGAGGTGGAGTACCTAAGAGGTGTTTGGGTCATGAGGTCAGAGATCTCATGAACGGCTTAATGCATTCATGGATAAGTGGTTTAGTAGAGTAATGAGTTATCACAGGAGTGGGATTGGTGGCTTTATCAGAAGAGGAAGACACCTAAGCCACCAGGCTCAGACCCCTTGTCATATGATACCTTGCATAGCCTAGGTAATCTGCAGAGAGTTCTCCCAGCAAGAAGGCCCTTAACAAATGTGATTCTTTGACCATGGACTTCCCAACCTCCATAACTGTAAGAAATATTTTTTTCTTTATAAATTATCCAGTTTCAGGTATTCCATTATAAGCAATAGCAAAGGAACTGACAGATTCATTGATGACATTCAGATGTTATGTTTTTACAGGTTTATTTGTGGATGACTGACATACAATTAATAGTACAATTTGGTAAGTTTTGACCTATATGTAAACTTGTGAAAATATCATGGTAGTTAAAATAATAACCATATCCATTACTCCCCAAAGTTTTTTTGTACCCTTTTGAATCCCTCCCTTCTCCCAACCCACTTCCTGCTACTGGTCGTCCATTAATCTGCTTTCTAGCGGTATATTTGTTTGTTTTTTCTAGACTGCTTTAAGATGGAATCATATAGTATGCACTCTTTTTTGATGGTGGTGGATCTGACTTTTTCTTAGCATAGTTGTTTTAAATTTCACTCATGTTGCTGTATGTATCAATAGTTCTTTTTTTATTGCTAGTAGTCCATTATAATATAATGTTACAACTTACCCATTCATTCGTCAATGAAGGTTTGAGGTTTTTTTTTCCACAGTATTTTAACATTTTGACAAATATTCATTGGTCTGCTATCAAGACATTTCAGATGCATAATCTATTTAACAATGTGTCAGTCAGGTAAAATATTCCCTTTGTCATGTGTAAATATAATCTTTCCAAAAATAATGCAGACAAAAAATAAATTTCCATCAGAATTTCATTCTTCAAAATATGGAGGATGTCTACAAACATGGTTTTATAACAAAGCTATATATTTGATTAAATTAGCAAATGAACCATATAAAACTGCTGTTTATATGATTGATTTCTTTAAAACATTAGTAGGGTGAGAATTGATAAATCAGATGATGTTCTGGAAAAAGTAGGTGTGAAATATATCAAGGATTGATACAACAACACAAAGACTCAATAGGGACAGTGCTCTCACCTTTTAAGTCTCATTAGGTATGATTATTAAGGGCAATCTCTGTGGAAACCCAACCTTTATTTTAGTAGCCTAATTTGTTTCACTTGGATCTTAAGAAGATCAGCAGAACAAAGCCTACATGACAGTGGCTGAACAGGGCATAAAAGATCCCATTTTGGCAATAATCTGAGTCTGCTGCATCCTGCTTCTGCCTCCCCCTACTTCTCCCTTACCTAGATATGCCAGGTCAAGCAAGGCCAAGATCAGGAGAAAGAATCTAGCCATGAATTGGCATAACTATTGATTGTGAACTTGGAGAAATTGCAACAGATGAGCCTATTCATCAGAAGTGTAACCTGTCACCTCTACCTTTCATGGAATCAAATACATTCTCTCTAAGGCATCTGTGTGTGTGTGTGTATGTGTGTATCCTGAGAGCTACAGGATAAGCTGGGAAATATATTCTAGTGAGATGTAACACAAAGCTATACTCTTCTCTAAAATATGGTCTGATAGCAGAGAAGATCTATTCATCCTAAAGCAGGAAGGGTCTCACACTCTCTCTTTCTTTCCAGTAACACCTTTCCCGTACGTAGTCCCAGAAGAGGTGCTTTGGATAAAGACTGATTACTTTTACTGATGTGAATGACATACTATTTATGTCTAGCATACCCTAACAAGTATTAATATTGATTCAATATGTGTAAGCACTGCCTTTTTTGGTCCTATTAACTTCCAGATATTTTTTCTGATCCTGTATATTTAGTTTTATGTTCATAGTCTGTAGGTTACATAGCATGGTTACCTGCTTACAACTTAAGGAGAAAAGGTAAAAGAATACTGGCAGTCGGACATATGACAGCATACCAACAAAATGTTCCCCAAGAGACCACAGTTCAAATGCTGGTTTCTGACAAGTTTTTGGACTGAAAAAGAAAATAAACTCTTAAATATTTTACTGAGGAAAGACCTATTGTTTCCCCAGCAATCTGAGTGTGGTAAAAAGCACACACCTGGGTAATTAGGCGTTAATCTCAGTAATGGAACAGCCCCACCTGCCCTTGACCCCATCAGCACAGAACAAGACTTGTTACTTTTTAGCGAGACACGTTTTCTGTTTCTTTTCTTACTTTGCATTTTGTCGAAATGAAGAAACCAGTGTTTCCTTGATTGGATCTACACTGTGGGGATGCCCTGATCTGCAGTCATGGGAATAGTTGAAGATACAAAGAAACCCAGACACAAAATACTGCTACTTTCATGGAAAAGATCCTGTGGAGAAATGACATTGATTATTCCTGGGGCATTTTAAGAAGGCTTAATTATAGCTCTTGGAACATTTTTCTTTTCACTTTGTGTCATACATGAATAGAATTGAAAGATCCTTTCATACAGAAAACCCTGTGTGAGCAACAAAAGTGACTCAATTGAATAAACTTGGCTCAGTAAAGATCACTGATCTATATTACTATAGTACAACAAATACCTAATTAATGCCTACTATGTGCAAAATAATAAATATAATTAATATATCATTCCTGATAGCCTGAATTTTAAATTCAAGTAGAGAGGCAGGCGTATACTTATATAACTATAATGAAATGGTAACTCTGAAAGACACTATAACAAAATCAAAATCATTCCTGTTGACTCTCAGGTGCTAGATCCCTAAGTATCACCCAAACCACCTTCATTAAAACAACATATTGAGAAGCAAAGCTGATTTTTCCACAATTGAGAGAGAACACTGCATCCACAGAGCTTTGATAATGTCTGAAATTGGAAAAGACAAGATCAGAATTGATTAAGAATTGAAAGTTTGGCTCAGAGGGGAACTTCCAATGGAAAATGGAGAGTGGGGAGAAGATGATGTGTGCTTAATTCAGACAGGGTAAGAATCATAATAATAATAGTTTAGGATTGATGAAAAAGCCAAGGAAAAGAATTTTGAGGCAAGGAATTAATAGGAACTCAAGGTGAAAACTTTCTGTTGATGCTTTCCATTGAACAACTGGCATTTTGGGGAAAGTTCCTGCAATGAGCAATTAACCTACTTGCCTGGGAAAGGGTATCCTAGAATAGTAGTCATGCTAATAAATGGCATAATAAAGTCATGCTAATATATAGACCAGGCACCGGCAAACTGTGCCCAGGGGCTGAATTCAGAAGCTATAAAATCTTCTCGCATCTTTCAACCTTTTCCAAGATTGTTTAAAACAACAACAACAACAACAACAAAACAAAACAAACAAACAAAACAGAATATGTAACAGAAATTTTATGTGGCCTACAATATTTACTCTCTGGTCCTTTACAGAAAATCTTTTGCTAAATACTGATATAGACAGGAAATTGGGTAAATAGGAAGGTAGTTCGAGCACTCAGCCAGCAAGCATGGGATAGCTCTAGACAGTTTAGGTTCTCAGTACCCAAATGAGAGGTAGAGGAGACAGTCATTCTTACAGTTAATGGTCCATGAGAAACTTGGGTTTGGCCTGTGAATTCTGATAGGGAGATAAGGAAATGAAGTTGAAATTGGTATATTTTGAAAACATCAACACAAGAAGCAACACGCACAAAGGGAAACATAAGGAATGTAAATATTTTTCTCCTTTGTGCAAACACTACATCAAGAAGCATACATTCATTTCCTGACTTTTGACAAAAGTAGGCTAATCAGCTTTATCTCTGCTCTGTGTGAACCCATTTTCTAAGATACCAACAAGTAATAGGAACAGAACGTATAAAGATATGAATCCCCATAGAACACCATTCATACATATGACACAGGTAGCAATGTCTATTATTTCTTTTTCTTTTCTTTTTATTGTTGAAACACTGAATGCCAAGCAAACTTTTTCCTTTAGGGAATCTTTCTATGGCATTTTCTTTTCATGAATAAGTATAAAACTAACTAGAATTTAATAGCCAAATAGCCGGTTTGGAATCTATTAAAACGATTAGACCTACTTGATACAATACAAATTGCTAATTAATGGAATGTTGCAAGTAAATCCTTAACAATATAAGTAAAAATTATTATTTTGGTTTGAGTAGTAGAGTTTTTTTAATATGTTCTAGTACAGTAAATATTACATACTCTTATTTCAAAATCGTTCTATTCTTTGAAGCTCTCCCAGAGTGAATATATGTGGCCGAGAACATTTCCATTCAGTTTGCTTCTAGACCACACCAACATCACACCAATCCTAGGACTTTGAATTAATCTGTCAGAATATTCAAGTAGCCATGTATGACTATTATAAACAGATAAAGCTAATAACCAGAAAAAGCTGAAAATCATTTTTTAACATCTCTGATGGTTAATTTTATGCATTAAATTGAATGGACTAAGGGTGTCCAGATATCAACTAAAACATTATTTCTGGGTGTGTCTGTGACAGTATAGTGTTTGTGCAAGAGATTAGCATTTGAATCACTACACTGAGTAAAAAAATCTGCCTTCACCAATGTGTTCAGCCATCATCCAACTGATTGGGCCCTAATAGAACAAAAAAGGCAGAGGAAGGGCAAATTATCTCTTCTTGAGCTGGGGCAAGTATCTTTTCCTATCCCCAAACATCCAAGCCTCTATTTCTCAGACTGAGAGTCACGTCATCAGTGAAAGACATTATAACAAAATCAAAATCATTCTGTTGGTTCTCAGGCCTTCAGACCGAGACTGAATTATACCACCTACTCTCATTCGCCAGCTCACTGATGGCAGAACATGGGCTTTCTCAGCCTCCATAATTACTTGAGACCATGAAAAATCTCCTATTGTATATTTATATATTGGTTCCCTTTTTGTAGAGAACACTGAGTAATACAAGATATAATGATAAAAGTAATCTCTCCAGATGCTAGAAGCAAAATTAAAACAGAGGAAAGGTGAGATTTTCCAACAACGTTAAGAGAAAAAGAGAGAAAGCCTTTTGTCAAATAGAATTAAGAGACTTAATGAAGTCTTTGGAATTTGAGTGTTCAGCACTACTAGAATAAAAATTTGAGAATCAAATTTCTCATTTAAATAATTTTCTTGAAGACTTAGAATGAAGAATGTATACAAAGGATACCATCCAGCTTATTTCCATAAAAGATATGAGTACCCACTTTCAGGAAAATATTACAGAAGATACAGACATTCTTACAATGACTAAGTCTACTTAATGTTATAGACCATTAAGAGTTTAATTTGTTTTGTACTATTTGAAATGTAGCACTGTGCTAGAATTTTATTCTACTTATCAGATAGAGGGAAAGTAAAATTAAAAAATATTTATTTGCTTGATTATTGGTTATAAATACCTGATAAAAGAAATCAATTTGTAAATTGTTCATGTAACTGAGCAAGTTATCTTTGGGAATAACTTTTTGCTGTGATAATTACAACTAGGGGAATGAGAATGGTAATGACAGATAACCCTAGTGGGTGTGTTCTTTATAGTTACATATGGATGATCTTTTAAAAGCTCATTTATATATTCCCTTAAATTTTGATTTATGATCTTTGTACAATGATTTGGGGACTACATGATGTTACAGATTAATTCAAATACTTTAGAGAGAGAAGAAAATGAGACTCAGAAAGGTCAAGTGTGTTTTTCAGATTCCCACATTAGGTCTCTTGGGCCTCCATTTCTCTGCTTTCTACCAAATCCTAACAGCCATGATAAATGGTACAGGCTGAGCATCACAAATCCAAATATCTGAAATCCAAAAGGCTCTAAAATATGAACATTTTTGACACTCAAATAAAATGTTCATTGGAGGCTCTTGGATTTCAGATTTTCAGATTTGGAAAGCTCAACTGGTAAATGTAATGCAAATATTCTGAAATAAAAAAAAAAATCCAAACTCCCAAACACTTCTGATCCTAAGCTTTTTGAATAAGGGATACTCAATCTGTATTTCTACTGTGTCATACTTCAGTTAAAAATTATCCCAGTAATTTCAATGATAGTCTTGCCATATCAATGTGTTTACTTCAGACAAAAATGAGTGGAACAAATATTACATGCAAAGAGAAAAGGACAGGATTATTTTAATGCCCCTTCCTGTCATTAGCCCTCTCTATCTTATCCCATTTATTGAGTTCATTAACCCTTAAAGAAACATACAAAACTTCAATGCCTCCACTTTTCTTAGTTGATGTATCATACTCTGTATCTTCATTTACGTCATGGTCCTGAATGCCGTATTAACTACCTGGTTTACTCCTTCACCAGCCTCCTCAATCTCCAGGGAACTTCTGAACTTCTGCCGCATCCACTGAACCAACCAGAGGCAATTAGCATCCACTTTGAAGCAGCCAAAAATGTTGGTTCCTTCAAAATGGATATTCAGTGCCTTTGGAGAAAATAGTATTACTCTATTATGTAGCTGGGTGACAATTTAGTGCCAGAAAGGAGTCCAAGCTGCTGGACAGTTATTTAATGTGTCTTTGGTAACCGCTTTCTTATGCCCCTCAATGACTGTCCAAATACAAATAACTCTCCTCATGCTGTCACACAACCCAGCTCCTGCTCTCCCTTTTCCAATAGAAAATCTCACCTCTTGAAGTACCAAATAGCACGGTATTGTAGCACTGTATTGCCGCCCTTCGTTGCTTATCTTTCTTTACCATTTGACTGTAAATCATTTAGGAAGTAGCATTTATTTATCTTTGTATCTTCAACAGCTAGTCTATAGGAAAATCCAGCATCAGTAGATAGATATATATTGTTCATTGTTCTTTTTTTGTTCATTCTCTTCTTGCTAGAATTCCTTCTACCCTATCCTAACCCTATCTTCTTGCCATCCTTCCAACTTATTGATAAATTACTTCTGAATTTGTTTTATAATGTATCACTCATCTATCTTCTCTCAGAAGACTTTCTTGACTATTCTTATTCTGAACTACCTGTGCTGATTCTGTGCTCACAAAATGCCTTTGACTAACTCTGCTATCATTATTATATTGCCTCTCTAACTAAATTATATACATAGTTAAAAAAATCACATAGCACAGAAAGTTAGGAAATAAAAACAAAAATTTTCTGTCTCTAGTTCCTTGAAAGATAATGTCAGGGTTAAATGGTTTACTTTTTCTCAAACCACACCATTTACTCAAAATCATGGATCAGCTTTTTGCTTTGAATTTGGATTACAACTTTCAATAACTTTTTTTTGTCTTTTTGGAGATTTCAATTGCCTTTCTTTTTGCTTGCCTATATAAGAAGCATACGTCTTTGGCCTGACTCTAAAATCATTCAAGTTCTCAACCAAAACATTTGTTAAAATGAAGCATCTGACTTCATGTTTCAATTGGAGCTAGTTTTTCTCTAATTATGCAGTAGAGTTCTCATTATGGCATTCCAAATTAAGTGCATTTTAAAATTCTGTGTATATATTTTTAAATTTTGTTTTCATTTTACTTTGGAGTATAACCCTACAAATCTGGAGGAAAAAACTCCTCAGAGATTATGGATGGCTTGGAAAGAATATACAATTTTCTCTTGTCTTACAGTAGCATTTTCTAATGCCAATCTGATTCCTCTTCACTTATCCATAAACTGGCAATTTTCCCCAATCACCTTTAAGATCATCTCTGTATCTTTAATGTTCTGAAATTTAATTAATGTGTTTAGAAATAGGACTTTTTTTAATCATTCCAGGAACTTTTCAGGTTCTCCCAATTTGATATTTGTTGTGAAATAATGCCAATTAGTTTTTTGACTAGTTTCTTGTCTCTATTTTTTCTGATCTTTCCAAAGTGCTCATTAGCCACATGATAGGATTCTACCCTCTCTATCTCTATGTTTCGCTCTGATGGTTCTCTAGGCATTTGCTCATTTTTTGACTTCTTGTTCTATCTTTTGAGACCTTTTTTTTTTTGCTTTTATTTTCTAATACTTTTTAAATTTTTTTTCCAGTAACATTTTCTAATTCTCTGATAATCTTTTAAAATAGAAGCTTGATCTTGTTTTATTTACAGCTGAATCTTCTTGAATCTCTAAGGAATCTCAAAATACATTTTTCTGTTCCTTGAGTTCTGTTTTCTGTGCAATCTTTTCTATTTGTTATCATTATGCTTCTCTACATTTGTTCTTCTTGAAAATTTCTGGTGCTACTTTGTTCTCAATTCACACCTATGAATGCATATATGTTAAATATTAGTTATTGACCTTCATCTACTATGACATTGTGTAGGTATTTTTGTTGCTCTGTGTAGAAAAACTTACTGAGTTTTATATCAGAGTTAAAGATATGTCAACTGGAAGACTTCATTCTCCCTTGCATGGGTGGAAAGAATA
Organism: Sapajus apella; assembly: GCF_009761245.1. Lineage (NCBI taxonomy): Eukaryota > Metazoa > Chordata > Mammalia > Primates > Cebidae > Sapajus > Sapajus apella. The sequence continues at coordinate 8,178,775 of NW_022436984.1, read as the reverse complement.
TAGGTCTCCTACAGCCACTAAACCTGCTGTCGTGTGCCAAGATAAGATATTGACCCTGAATCCTTGCCCACCACAAATTAAATTTTTCAACTTCTTTAAACAGCAGATCTCTAGTCTTCATCTTGGGGCTAGTCTCTCTAAAGGTGGAGAATGAAAGGATGTGCTCATCTGCTTTTGATATGAATAAAAGCATAAATAAATAACCTGTTTTGTAGCCTACTCCTGGTCCCTAAGCTTGAAGGCGGGTAGGGGAAGAACACTTTTTTTTTCTGCTAGAGTTTCCTCCTCTTTATGTTTCTAGATTGCTACTAGAATCATCTGCTATTCTTTATACTTCAAATATCCACGCATGTTTGAGGGTCTTTAAGCCACTGAAGAAACCTCTCTCATTATGAGAGCAGTTACTGATTCACATCTTTTTATACAACTTAGGTGTCATTTCACAAAATCTGGAGTGAGAAGTGAAAGAAATGTATAGACTTGGCCACCTTGAACAGTAGCACAACCAACACACATTGTTAATAATATCCATTTATCAAAGTTGCAGTAAGTAAGAGTTAGGACTCTTACTGATGAAGACTAGAGATTTGCTGCTGTTGCTTATGATGCATGGTTAACAAGCTGTCCAATTTCCTACCCGAAATGCATTCACCTTTTTGTCAACTGTAAATAGGTTGTAGCAATAAAAATGCCTATGTGTAAATGTTTATGTATATGTCTTTCTGCATTAAATAGTTGAAAATCCATAGGTATATAAATCATATCTTCTTAATCTTTAACTTGATAGTAGCTGCTCCCCAAATGGGGAGTTTCTTCAGCTGACCTCTAAAAATTACTATTTAGTTTTTACAGGAAAAAGAAATAGACCTAGGTCCAATGGATGAAAGTTCCAGAAAGACATATAAGGGAAGATCATCTAATAATTAAGCACTTCAGCAATGAAATAATTCATATCAGAGACAGTGAGTTCTTGGTCAACAGAATGCTCAAGTAGAGATCTGAAGACCACCTGAAAGGCAACATCTTTCATTGATAGAAAGGTTTGTTCAAAGAAACTCTAGTTCTATTTTAACTCAGATTTTAACGTCCATTCAACTGTTGCCTGCAACTGAGAAAAAACTACTCCACAAAATGAAAGCAAAACAAATGAGTCAAGTAGCTAGCCAATGTGCATACTTCTCAGGCTGGAAAAGCCATCTGGTCATCAAAATCTGTTCTCTGGTGTCTCACAGGAGATGCAGCTCCTCCATGGTAAATACATTTTATATTGAGTACAATCTTGCTGTTCACTAAAGATTTTCTTGCTTTAAATATACTTTCTTTTAATATTATCCTAATTTATTCAACACTGTTGCTAATTTTCCAATCCAGAGAGAATTTAAAGTATAACAATTATTAATAAAGTTAATTATAAGCAAAATGATTAAAATTCCTTGAGCAGTAGCAGGTCTTCTCTCATTACAAAGGGGTTCAAAGCAGCGTAGAAGCATTATAAACTGCATGTCTGATCTTTGGTTTCATAGATCTCTTCATTCATTCATCTACTTTTATGCTGGTTTTATATAAATGGTAAGACAACTTTCTAAGCCTAAGATGCAGACAATTATCTTGTGTTAATTATTATAATAAAAATATCTACACAATGTCTTCTCTGGACTAGTGTTGATTAGTGTTCATAAACTCACTAGCAGCTAAAGTAAACGAGTGTTTTAGGTTGCTATTAAAAAATAAACTGTGTTTTTGTGAAGTATTCTATCCTTTGAGACAGCCTAGTTTCATTTTTATCCATAACCCAGAACAAATGGTTTAGGTGTTTTATCTTTCCAACAACCTAGCGGGTGGCTTGAGGGGGGGAGGTGGGATGGTTAACGGGTACAAAAAATAGTTAGAAGAATAAATAAGGCCTACCATTGGATAGCACAACAGGGTGATTATAGTCAATAATAACATGGACATTTTTAAGTAACTTAAAGAGTATAATTGGATTGTTTGAAATTCAATGTTATATGCTTGAGGGGATGGACACCCCATTCCTCATGATGTGCTTATTTCACATTGTATGCCCATAATTTTTAAAAATAAATATTTGTTTCCTCTTTAGTATTACTCTAGGTAAACAAAACAGTCTAGGCTTGTTCGTTCAAACTGTGTCACAGTGGGGAATAGTGGGTCAGTGGTGAATTGGACAGTAGAAGCCTTGTGTGTGTTACTGTTGTTTTAAAATTCATTGTAAAATATTGCAGTATACTAGAAGATATAAACAATGCTACAGTAAATATCTATGTGCCCATGATTCAAATAAAATGTTACAAATGCTGCTGGAGATTCTTGAATACCTAGCCTTTGCTTCTTATGCACCCTACCTACCTACTCTCAGGCATATTCATTATATTGATTTGGTTCTTAGTAGTTTCATACGCTTCTGTAAGTAATTATATAATTGTGTATCTTTAAAATCAAATATAATCGCTTTTCATATCTTAAAATTAATGTACATGGTATCATACAATATGTATTCATTTATTAATGGTTTTTCCACTCAGAAGTACGTCTGTATGTCTCCAGAATCTGCTTTATATATGTTGAAGTAATTTAGGTACCTAAAACTTGAGATTTTAACGTCACATAACACCTAGTAAACTAAAACATTAATTTTTATGTAATTACCATAAAATCTATATTAATATATGTCCAGCAGCTTTCTTTTGGTTAGGATTTGCTGAAATATTTTTTCCTTCATTTTACTTTCAATATTTTCATGTTCTTATGTTTTAAATATGCGTCTTATCAATGGCAAGTATCTATATTTTTATATCAATTCTATTAATATTTATCTCACATTTTTTGACCAGTATGCATAATTTTGATTGATATTAGTATATTCATTTTAATATTATATTGCGGTTTTTCTGTTTTTGCACTCTCAGTCAATGCTATTTTGTCCTTCTTTACTATCCTCTTTGGAAGTGATTATGTTTCATTTCAGGTATGTGGAATTATATATACATATATATTTCAAATGTATATGTGCATACATTATATGTATTTATTTCTCTATATAGGTATTTCTATATATTTCAATATATTTATAGTTTTCTATATAATATATAGATATATCTAGTTATAAACATATCCATGTCTTTGAAACAGGCATTTCTTCTTCTTTCCTGTCTCAGTCCTCTATTTCCTCCCTTTCTTCCTCCCTTTCTTTTTTTAATTTCTCACTTCCTTTCTTGTATGCCCTGTATAAAGTAGCATTTGCATGACACTCTAGACAATTACTGCCACATGGGAATTCTGTTGCTGGAGTCTCTTGACTTGCACATAATTTTTAACTTTTTATTTTGAAATAATAACTTCTAGGAAGTTATTTTTGTAAGAAATATACAAAAATGTCTTAGGGAACTTTTACCCAGTCTCCCCAATAGTAATGGCTTGCATTACTATAGTACACTATCAAAATATTGGTACAACTACACTGATAAAGATTAACATGAGTACAATCCACAGAGCTTATTCAGACCTCGTCAATTTTATAAGCACTCATTTAAGTGTATGTTTTATGCAATTTTGTGAAACAATTGCACATGTTTATTTTTGTCAGATGCATAGCTTCATGTAACCATCACCATATTCAAACTAAAGAAGTGTTCTTTCAACACAGGGCTCCCTTGTGTAAGCCTATAGTTATCTTGTATTTTTTAATAAAGCATGTATATGTACATATTAATTTTATATAGAATATTCTGTTTTGCAAATACTCATAAATAATTTAAAATGTTTTAGCTACTACCCATCCAACACTGAAGGCCTAGAAAAACAGGTCTATTGCCTGATATCAGCCTAGAGCTGCCTGTTTGCCATCTGGTTTACATTACTACCTCGCTAAATAACACTGTATCTGATGATTTATTATATGTTTTCACCTAGTGTACAGTATTTGTTTATCTATAGATATAGGCATTTGCATTCTATTCTCACTCCTTACTATTTAGACATTTTAAAGAAAAGGGTGTGTGGGCGACGGGGAGCCCGCCGGGGAGTCTCGGCCAGCGAGAGGGTCCCAGCCTGGAAGAGGGGGTGCGCAGAAAATAAGAGAGACAGAAAGCTGGGGTCTGGAGGACTGAATAGGCAATCCTATGCAGCAAGTTTGTTTGTGTCCAGGGTTCCAATATATACCTTTAGATTATAAGGATTGACGTCAGTGCACATTATGTAAGCTATACAATAAGGGAACAGAAAGTTGCAAAAAGCAAATGTCAGCAGAGGGGGTACATAATCACGAGTCATAAAAGGTAAGCAGGTGATATACTCTATTATTGTTAACAGAACATGTGGTCACAAGAATAACAATCTAGAAATGTCACAGGCTAAGCTATAAATCTTTATCTGAGTATAGGAATGTCATCTGGTCCTCAAAAGGCTATACTTAACTTGGTAAACAGAGTCATAAAACCCACTCCTCAATAGGAACCGAAAGAGCACACACATCCATTACCCAGGGTCACTGTAGTCAGAAATAGAGGCTGACATTGTTCTTATTCTTTCTGTTCCTGCTTCCCCATAGCTCGACTGCCTCCAGCAGGAAACTGTGTCCGGGATCAAGCTCACGCACAGTGAGGCCCAACACTGAGGGGCTTCACACGGGAGCGTTCCCCACAAGGGTGATATTATTTCTATGGCTGCTAATCATTTATTATATATAATTTATTATGTAGAATATTCGGAGATGAACACAGCAAGTCAGAGGTCATTCTTTTCCTTCTTGTATTCAGCATAGGCCATCTATGAATCTCTTTCCTCAGGCTCCTGACTTTGTCAGTGTGTGGATATATACAAATTTTAATTGCTATTTCCCCACTAAGGAGGTCTAATGTGTATCATTTCCACTATGGTCAGCTCATTGCAGGCCTGAACATTTACCTTGGGTCTGGGTAGCAAGTTCAAAGGCCTGCGTGAATTGATTAGCATATAACCCTATGTTAAACATGGTTCCTGGTAAAACAATGATATACTTTATTTTCTGGTTCTAAAGCTCTGATAAACTATCTTAATCCTCTGTGTAGGAATCTCCTATCACATTTCTAAGGTAATAATAACAAAACGGACAGAAAACCTGTTCTGGGCCCTTACTGTGTGTGTAGAACTGCAATGCACTTAATGAGTCGTTCCATTTCATCCTCTACAGCAAGCCTGTGGGGTACTACTATCATTATTCCTGTTTCACTGATGATAAAATTGAGGGTTTTGGAGGTCTGCATGCATGGTAAAGGTCATGCAGGAAATAAAAAGCTGAATCTTAAGGGAGATGTGAATGCAAATAATCTCAACCTTATTATGCTTTAGAGAATTAGTTTTTCGATACCGTTTATTCAAGACTAGATAAATGATGTAATATAAGATAAAAGAACGAAATTCAAGCCACATTAGGAGATGAATACCACATTAAAAAAAAATTAAGTTCATACAGTTACCCTTTAATTAAAAGTAAGAACAAGAATCTGCAGACCAAATTGTCTTTGAAGTGTGAAGACTTGAAAAAAAATGAGTGACATGCAAAATGTTCCTTTTTCATTTAAGTAAAAGTATGGAGAATAGCCAATGTATCTCTCTGTAGCTAAACATAAGGATGTAGATGGTTTAAGATGGCTACACTACCAAATCACTGAACTGTACAAAAGTTGACAGTGATAAAGACCAGAGTCCTTTAAAAGAATACGTTAGAACAACGTAACTGATTTATTTGTAAATGTGAATTAAAGAAAGCAAATCTCATATTATGCCCCACTAAGGTGTGAGTAAGGAATAGTTAATTAACATCCTGATGGTTGGCTAATAGATCCTTTCATGAGATCAGAGATGAGGTCAGGCTCATTACGTGGTGTCTGCTTAGAGTCCATTTTTAAAGATGTGGAATTTGGCAGGCAGTTTTCTTGCTAGAAACATTCATTGTTATTCCTGGTCACGTAGGAAGAATGAAGTGTCTGACAATGATGGACAGTGCAGCAGCAGCTTGCTGCATGGAAATTAATTGGAAATCCTCTTCCGAAGAACTGCTATCTTCTGTTACTACACAGAAACTTGATTGTGCTAATAATGTGTGTCCAACTCGATAAGAGACATAGTACAAGGCAGAAGCCTAGGAATTCCAGAGAAAAACAAAAACGTTGCAGAAAATAATCAAAGAGAAACTTTTTAGGTAAATGTATACCATAGTCAGCCCTGGCTGCTATGACAAATATCCATAGACTGGGTGGCTTAAATCTCACACCAGTTAGAATGGCGATCATTAAAAAATCTGGAGACAACAGATGCTGGAGAAATAGGAACACTTTTACACTGTTGGTGGGTGTATAAATTAGTTCAACCATTATGCAAGGCAGTGTGGTGATTCCTCAAGGATTTAGAAATAGAAATACCATTTGACCCAGCAATCCCATTACTGGGTATATACCCAAAGGATTATAAATCATTCTATTATAAAGACACATGCACATGTATGTTCGTTGTGGCACTGATACAATAGCAAAGACTTGGAAGCAACCAAATGCCCATCAATGACAGACTGGATAAAGAAAATGTGGCACATATACACAATGGAATACTATGCAGCCACAAAAAAGAATGAGTTCATGTCCTTTGCAGGGACTTGGATAAATCTGAAAACCATAATTCTCAGCAAGCTTACACAAGAACAGAAAGCCAAACACTGCATGTTCCCACTCATAACTGGGTGTTGAACAATGAGAACACATGGACACAGGGAGAGGAACATCACGTACCGGGGCCTGTTGGGGGTTGAGGGACCTAGGGGAGGGACAGCAGGGGATGGAGAATTGGGGAGGGATAGCATTAGAAGAAATACCTAACACAGATGACAGGGGTATGGATGCAACAAACCACCATGGCATGTGTATACCTATGTAACAATCCTGCACAATCTTCACATGTACACCAGAACCTAATGTGTAATAATAAAAAAGAAAAAGAAAAAAATGTATATTTCTCATAGTTCTGTAAACTGGTAAGTGTGAGACCAAGGTGCTTGCAAACTCAGTGGATGATGAGGACCAGCTTCCTTCTTTACAGGTGATGAGCTTCTCATATTCTTACATGATGGAGAGCAGAAAGAAGGGAACAAACTCTCTGATCTCTTCTTATAAAGTTGCTAATCCTAATTGTGAGGGCTCCATCCTCATGATATAGCTAGCTCTCAAAGACCTCCTTCCTAATATTGTCACCTTGAGAATTAAGGCTTCATATAAATTTGTGAGAGACACAAACATTCAGTCCATTGCAATGACTGATTTCTCATTATTAGGGTATTAAAAATTATTCTATGACCATATTGAAACTTATAATAGATTCAAATCACATAAAATGTGCAATATAGGAAAGTAGATTCTACTTTAGGGACAATTCCATGTGGGCTTAATATTACAATTAAGACTAATACTAACAGGACAATTTTTATTCAATTGATGTAATAATAATGAATTAATGATTATAATAAGAATCATAATTATTGAACTTTTAGCCAATACTAGGTACTATGACCAATAGTCTCTTAAAAGGTCAAATAAATTTCCCAAGGCCATCTAACTTCAGAGTCTACACATGTACTCACTATGTAATACGTTCCCTATCTTTCCCTATCATAAGCTCATTGGCAGTCACAAAGAGTGAACAAATAATGATAGCAGGCACAAACTTAGCACTTATATGTCCTTGGTGCAAGGCATTTTAAAAGATATATGTGTGTCCATATTAAAAATACATATATCAGCATATATTAACTATAAGTGTATATAATTAATTAATATACATTTTATATAATATTAATATATATAACATATAAATTAAGTAGGTGTGTACCCCTTGGCTACTCATAGCCTCTCTATAAGGTAGAAATTTATGTATTTATTATTATTAACTACATGTTACAGATGAGGAAGCTGAGGCACAGAGAGATTGGATCACTAGGCCAAGTTAGACTAAAAACTTCTTCCTCTAGTTCACGAGCCAGTTGGTTCTTGGCTGTACTGTTATCCACAATGCTCTCCTGGCTATGTTAGGGGTAAGGATGTAAAAATTCATGAGAATGATCCCAAAGCAGCAGTGGTTTCTCAGAGATATTTAGATCAAGAATGTTTTGTACCAGGTTTTGACATCCTTTCTCACTTTTTTCTCTACATTTTCATAAATCAGTTATCAGGCTAACAGAAAAAGAAAAAACCCTTGTGCTATTGACATATAATGAAGGCTCATCCAAGGTCAAGGAAACTTAACAAGGCATGTTAGGGAGAAGACAAGCAGCAGGGCTGTCTGGATGAAGAGGACTGTCATCAGAATCTTAGATCACTGACTTTTGGTTTTTAAGCTATATGTGCTTTTTGGAGGAATAATTTTAAACAATAAGAGTAAACCTAGATCTATGGAGTATATATTAATGCATGTATATATGTCATATGTGTGTTTGTATGTGTATATTCCTTGCCATTACAACACATTTGAATTTTTGGGAGAAAAATTAGAAATTCAGCTCTTCTAGGAAAAGAAAAGATCTGAGATTTTTTTAAAAATGAAGACATCCCTGTGATTTCAAATACATTTTCCCCCTACTTATATTTCACTTATAGAAAAACTATGATAGATCAAAGAGCTTAGGGAAAAGGCCACTGTTTGAGATATTTGGAAAATTATTCATTTAAGAATACTATCAATTCTGGATTAATATCAGCAACCAGCTCTACTTTGCTGTACTAAGTGACTGTAATCAAAGTAGCAGCCAGAAGCAAAGCAAAATAGTTCACAAGGAAGTATTTTGTATTGTACTAACATGGCACCATGAATTTGTCCTTGGGATAGAAATCGATTTTTTAAAAGGGGAGGGGGAAATTCAAGTGTTGTACTATTGTGTCTGGTAGCACTTGCTGATAGAAGTCGAGTGGTTAAGAACAAGCAAACTGTCCTAACATTACCCCTTATCCCCTTTGTAAACTTCTATATGCTTGATTTATCTGTGTCTCAGCCTCATTGTTTGAGAGATGGAAATGACAGTTTCTACATCATAGAGTTGCTATGAAGCTTAAATCAGTTAATATCTGGACGATAAGCAACATTCCTCAGGAGATCAAGAGTCACAAAGAAAGTGACAAGCAAGGCCAATCTTGTTTATGGGATGCATGGATGACTGCGATCTACATTGCTCCCCTCCTCTGGTTTACCCACCTCTCCCCAAGGCTGTGATGCTGACGTCTACCCAGGGCTGCCCAGCACCATACTCCAAACCCCTTCACCAGACTCTGCTCCCCTGAGTACATGACAAATGTGTCTCTTCATCCTAAACCTTAGCAAAACATATTTTTCCTTAGAGTTTAATTTTAGCTGGCTGAAAAAATAATCTGTTTGTATGGTAAACACCACCACCAACTTAACTTAGTTCGTAAGTACCTGTATTTTTCAAAAGTACTTCTAGAGTCATCACTGCTTTTGACCAGAAAATAAATGTCTAATGTTGATTCTAGGAACAAAGAAATTAATGTCAAGGGAAGGTAGGATAAAAATGGGAAGTAAGTGGTTTTCATCAAATAACACCCCCCTTTGATTTGATGGCTGCTATAAAGGCAACAATCTGTCTTATCCTTTTCCCTGATAAGTACTGAAGCATAATAGTTACAATAATAGTTAATACTTAATTGTATTCCAGCACAATACTAACTGCTTACATGCACAACATTGTTTTGTTTGCATAACCATAGCTCTGTGAGGTAGAAAGTAGGAGTTATTACTATGTTTATATATGAGGAAACAGGTTCACATCAATTAAAAATTTTGTCAAAGGCAAACAGCTAATAAGTTGAGAGACCAGAAATCTAATTCAACCTGTTTGACTCAAAAGCTCTTATATGTAAGAAGAACATTTAGTTCTGTTATTTTCTTGGTTGGGAGAGAAAGCATTGTCAAATGACAACTAATTCTGTTTTTCAAAACATGTCCTTTACACATGGGGTTCTAACACAATGAATGAAATGAATTACATTACTACGAGCGCAATTGCTTCAGACCTTTCTGGGAAAGGAAGCAATTTTCTATCATTATGATTATTTTAATGTCAAAAAGTTATGTCTACACACAATCAAATTTATTTTTTACATGCTTAACTTCTCAAAGTGAAGAAATAATGCTATGCCTGAAGAGTCCCCCTGAGCTACTCTGCTCTGTTCCTGGGCCTCCATCTCCCTACCAGGTCTACAGACTGTTCCTTGGGTTCAAATGTGTCCCCATCTGCCTTTGCTCAACTCTCACCTATTCTCCAAGGCTTGCTTCCATGTATGTTTTCTTCATCTAGAAACAAACTAACTAGCATAAAATCTCTTTCCCTTCTCTAATCTTCTAAAGTCAGCTATCTGTTTTCTTACAGTTCTGCAGGCTGGAAGACATCAAAGTCTTGGCAGAGTGGTGTCTCCTAAGACTTTTCTTCTTGACTTGCAAATGACTGTCTTCCTGCTGTGTCCTCACATTACCTTTTCTCTGTATGTACTCATCCTGGGTGTCTCTTCCTCTTTTTGTAAGAATGCCAGTTCTATTGCATTAGGCCCCTACCCTTACCATCTCATTTAATCTTAATTACCTCCTAAAGGCTCTACCTATAGTTATATCAGGGGCTAAAACTTCACGTAAATTTAGGAGTCACAGTTCAATCCATAATTTCAGGGTTTTCTTGATATTCAGAATCATAGTTGTCTCAGCATCAGCACTAGCCTGTGAACATCTGAGGAAAGCAGGTCTACCCAATTCATCTCTGTAACACCTAACACACTTAGTACAGTTGCCTTCCAATAATACTAATCATTCACTGAACTCAGTGTATTTACACCATTAAGCACTTTATATATGTTTAATCCAATGCCAGCAATAACACTGCAAGGTAAATAGTTGTTAACTCCACATTAGACATGATGAAACTGAGGCCCAGACAGAGCAAGAATCTTGGAACGTTCTTATGGTTGGTAAAGAACAGAAATAAAGCAGACCTAAGTCTATTTAATGTAGAGTTCAGGCCCTTTTACCTCCAAATGTGTCTCTCATGACATTTATTGAAGAAATAAATGCCACTAAGGTAGCCCATTGGTGATGCCATTTTCTTTTTCACATTTTCTATGAGGAGGAGAATTTAGGAGATTTTCTTTGGTCGCTAACTTGGATGGGCAAAAGAGAAAAGGACAGAAATTTAAGTAGAGCAGAAGCAAAAGAATTCATTCCTCTCCAGACTTTTACAGGAAAGAGTATTGAAGTGATTAATAAAGATGTTAGAGGTTAGGAAGATATAAAGAGCATACCTGACATCATAATGACAGCATATTTCACCTTCAGATTAAGAATGAAAAATATAAAACACTGCTTGAATTTAACAGGATCCAGCTTTATTCATGGAATGGCAGGAGTGTGCTTAAAAGGCAATACGGATATACCTACCCCACAATGGTTCCTCATTATTCCTCCACAGTGCCTGAAATTACCACATTGTTATAACTCCAGTGGTTTAGATTTTAGAAGATATCAGTACCAGCTGAACCTTAACTCCCATTAAAATGTAAAACGTTAACCTGTAGTATAGTGAGTTAAAACTGTTATTGTATTAACATATCATATTTAATAGAAGCTACAAGATAAACATCTGGGTTTAAAAAAATAGCAGTGAATTGTGGGTCAGATAGCATAATTCATAGACTTAGATGTTCAGGAAAAACATAAAATCTTGGGAGGCCAGGGAAGGATATATTCCCTGGGTAGGATAGTGTAGAAAAGGAAAGGAACCTGGGGGAATGAACAGGGTGGAGAGGCAATTAAAGTGAGGATAAGAAGTTGCGGAAAACCACCTGACAATCATTCTCTGGGTTGCCCAAAGACTAAATTCCTAAAACTTTGGATTAGGTAATGATTGAGAGTTTTGTGGCTCTAGGCTCTCTCAGTAGAGGCCAAGAGTAATTGGGGCAAAATGTTTGAGATTGGGAGGTCTGAATCAAGCAGGATAAATAAATGGCATCTAGTGACTTCCTATCTCTGCCATTAACACTTGGGTTCATTTTTACAGCCTTCTGCAAAGCAAGTACTGAGATGTGATGTGAATTGATGCTTTCAATTTTTCATGAATTAATTTTCTATTTGGCTGATATATCCAGAAACCCTTACCTGTCTTTCCCTAAGCTGTCTGGGTAATTGCTTCTATTCTCTGCTCAGCTTTGACTGTGGAAACCTAGCCCATTTACGGCATTTTTTCTTTCAAATCACACTGCTGCCACTGAAGCAATGAGGTCTGGATGAGCAGTTAGACCAGACAATTCACATTGCCCAAGTTTCTGACTCAGTTACTGGAGGTTTGAAAAGGGGAGAGGAAAAAAAATGGCAGAGACTTTATTCTTCTTAGCAACTTTAAAGTGTAAATGGTTAGCCACAAGTCAAAGTCAGCTGCACAGGCTCCCTCTTTCTGCCACACCTTCCTTTCCAGTGAATTGCCCCAGGCACAGTTGAATGTGAGGGTGAAAATAAGTCCTGTAGACAGTATATATTATCATTCTTTCATGGTTAATCCTTTCCACAGCTGAGCAATGGCTTAGACATGACATGGATCCCATTGATCTGGTTGTCTTCTTGCCTGCCCTGTGTCGTAAAATGAGGGTCCCTTACTGCACTATAAAGGGGAAGACAAGACAGGGACATCTAGTCCGCAGGAAGACCTGCACCACTGTCGCCTTCACACAGGTTAACTCGGAGGCAAAGGCACTTTGGCTAAGCTGGTGGAAGCTATCAGGACCAATTACAGCAACAGAAATGATGAGATCCTGTCACTGGGGAGGCAATGCCCTGGATCCAAAGTCTACGACTTGCATCGCCAAGCGTGAAAAGGCTAAGGCTGAAGAACTTGCAACTAAACTGGGCTAAATGTACACTGTTGAGTTTTCTGTACATAAAAATAACTAAAATAATACAGTTTTCTTTTAAAAAAGTACATATACATCACACAAACATACATAAGGGCTAAAAGAATGTAAATGACATAACTCAAAAGGTTGTGGGATTTCTTATACTTTATAAAAATTTTACATGCATTCAAACATTTTACCGTAAACCTTTTACAGCAAGTATGAATTTATTTTTCAATAAACTAATAGCCAAACCTTTTTAGATTTTGTAGTGACCATGAAGCTTGTCTGAGAAATAGGTGATTCTTCCCTTGAAGACAGATCACCAAAATCCTTTGAAATGAAATGAGAAACAAACAAATAGACAAACAAAAAACTTGTGTTCCTTTCTTCACTAACGATTTCAATCAGAGACTTTTAGCAATTTAAAATTGTCTTCATTTCCCATCTGTAAAAAGAGGGGCTACCACTTGAGTTTTCATGTTGATCTGAAGGTTAAACATAACTTATCTATATATTATCAACTATAATTTAATTATATTAAAAATATTATTTATTTAAAAACGAGTTGGGCATCTGCTATGTAGCAAAAACTGTTACGTGAGTAATTAACAGATAAGTGCCAACATTATGCTATGCAGTTGGCTTTTGAGAGTAATTTTCATTGCTGCTTAAATTTGAAAATGAAACATTATTTATTTATTTTTTTCCCGTTTATTTATTTTATTGTATTTTAGGTTTTGGGGTACATGTGAAGAACATGCACGATTGTTGCATAGGTACACACGTGGCAGTGTGATTTGCTGCCTTCCTCCCCATCACCTACATCTGGCATATCTCCCCTTGCTATCTCTCCCCAACTCCCCACCCCACCGTCCCTCCCCTGTTTTCCCCCAACTGTCCCCAGTGTGTAGTGCTCCCCTCCCTGTGTCCATGTGTTCTGATAGACTGGATATGAAACATTATTTATATAGATACACCTCAATTTGTGTAGAAAATATTGTTGCATAAAATGGAATATAACTAGTTTTTGCAACAAATATAGAAAATAATTGCAATTAATTTACATATTTTAGGTCTAAATATAATGATTACTAAGGTTTAGAAAAAGCATACTTGTAATTATTTTAGACTTTTATTTGAAAAAGTCTAAAATATTTACATCATATATAGGGTTTTATTATTTTTATGAAAGTAATGCTCATGCATTATAATAAATTGAACAATGGTGAAAAGTGAAAATACACTCTTCTAATGATAATCACCAATTACTATTCCTATGCCAAATATTTGTATATGCATTTATAATTATTTGTAATATATGTAAATAGATTATGTATAACTAAATATAATTGGATTATACTAAACTCCCTATAGCATCTTTTTAACATCATCATAATTTTAATAACTCGTGTCCACTTACATGATTATGAAAGAACATAAAGTGATACAAAAATTAAAAAGTGAATTAAGAGATATAAATTATACCCCAACTTGGAGTGGTTCTATGCATCACTACATAAAGTTAATAAATGAATACATTGCTTACTAATTTGGACTAAAGTACAAAGGAATTAGTTTTGCTTCTGTGTTTGTCTGAGTATCTGCAGATAGCAATTTAAGTACTTTGGCTTGCCAGTACAGATAATTCATACATACTTATATATATGAATCATAGAAATATATTTAAAACATGTGTATGTCTTAGTCTGATAACCTGTAAAAGTTTTGGGGTGTTTTTAGAAATAACGAAGTACAAAGGACATAGTTTTTCTGGGAAGAAAGACCTTGATGCTCTGACAAGACAGATGCTGTCTTATTCTCAGGGCTAAAATCAAGGACTATTAGATCAGAAGGTATCTTAGAAGAGTTCATATTCATTCCAATATTATGTATCAGGAAATGGAGGACTAGAGAGATTATGTGATTTGCTTATAGTTACACAATTAGAAGTACACAGAGAGTCACAGCCAGCATATTGTGACTTGAACTACAAGGATCTTTAAATCACACCACACCATGTATTATCTTTCACATTCCTTTTGCCACATGCTTTATTTTTTGTCTTTGGTACTTCTAGCATAAATTCAAAATAAGGTTATTAAAAGATGATAACTATTTTCTCTTGACATTCTCTCTGAGAATGTTTATTTGGATAAGGACATTTATAAGAAGTAATACAGTGGTCTCTGTCCATGGCATTTATGACCATTTTCAGCATATTTGCTTTGATTTTTTTTTCTAATGCTGCTTAACATTCTCAGCTCATCAGATTGAAAGCTGTGTCTCTATCAGGAGTCAGTGAATATTGCTACCTGAATCTGTCTGCTCTGATTGAGGAGGTGATTTGTGCAACCATGGAGTCAGAAACTGTGGTTTGCTGCAGCCTGAAATCACTCATCAGAAAGCAAAATTGCTTTAGTGACTAGGACAGATATGGAGGGAGGCAGGTCTGGGTCTATGGTACTGAGTGACAAGTTATGCTGGCACCAAAGATGCAAGATGTCACTTAAGGTAATGGAAACCTCTAGTAATGTGGTTAACATGCTTGCCACAGCTTATAACAGGCAAGCAAATCTACAAGAAAGCTGTTTATGACATTGTTCTTGTTGCAAGGGAAATGAATCCATAGCTCATGACTACCTCTCATGAAGGTTGGCTTCTATGATTGCAAATCTGGAGAACAACTGCTAGTTGCAGAAAAACTGGACCTGCTTTTAGAGGAGATGCTGAACAGCATAGCAGCATGCTCTGATGCCTACAACTAACCTGAAATAAAAAGTCCTCACAGATGTAAGAATAACTAGAATACCTACCATTAGAGCATGGAGGAATGAATACTAGTTTTGAGATTTAGGTGACATATAGTTGTTACGTTTGTGTATAGGGCTGTACTGGTCCTCTAATTCTCTGGCCCTACTCTCCTTTGAGATTGTACAACTAGATAATCTGAGAGGCTTAACAAGATGATCTTAAAGTTCTGATAAAGGCTATTTCCTCCAAGTCATTGATCTGTAATTTGGAGAAATTATGGCTATGTTATTACGTATTGCTATTTGAGAAATATCTCTGTAGCCTGACCACTTGTCCACCTATGGTAATGGTCATTTGAACACTGTAGTCTTAGAATGATCTTTTTCTATTTTCAATATAATTTTTAATTAAAATATCTTTTTAAGAAACTATGTAAAATTTTCTAGTCAGCGCGTTATTAAATATAATATTAAACTGGATAAATAATCTGGAAAATTTAAGTAATTTGATGAAATTTAATGAATTCATTCATTTTTCCCTCAGTATAACTTTGAAAACAGTGATTAACTCCGAGGCTGTCCATGGTGCTGAAAATTCTTCTAGCTATCTAGAGAGCATTATAGCTGCATTATGGCAGAACTCTCTTCAAGTAATATTTATGTTGCTCTGATTTTCTCTCAAGCAAGTAAGAAAATTGTATATAATAGTGGAACAAGAAGGATAGTTTTAAGTTGTATAACTATACTCAGTTTGATATCCAGGGCTTTCTCCTTCACTCTCAGTTCTTACAATTATTTTTTAAAGATATATTTCCCAATAGACAAAAATTATCACTAATTTACAAATAATAAATTTAAAAGGCCAGACAAAAAAAATCTAAAAATAATATTAATTATGCAAAGAGATAACATATACACCTATCAAACAACTAAAACATCTGAAGAATTCTCAACATTGAGGAAGGTACAAAAAAATAGACCCATGTAATGCTACTGAAACAGTAACCTGGTACAAAAATTCTAAAGAGAAATTTAGCAATATGAAAAAATAATTAAATTAGTCACAATTAAACTAATCATCTCTCAGGAGTGTGGGCTAGTACATTCTCATCCCTAGTATAAGGATTCATACAATAGTGGACATATAACAATTGCTTGAGTTTACATATTAACCACCTTATCTAACAGCTGCTGATCATACAATCAAATTCAATCATACAATTGAATTTGATAGAAAGTAGATTTAAATATATAGTTCTCTAGTGCATACATTTAAAAAGTGCAGCAAAATGTAATACAGATAGCAAACCTTGAATTAAAGAGTTCTGTTTTTTTCTTGTATGAAATGCACAAACATGAAATAAATTACAGAATTTTATGGTTGGAAATGACTTTAAAAAAGTGCAAGACCTCCTTAACAGATTCCAATAAAAACTGATGATGTCAAATATTAATTGCCAGTTGTACCCTTACTTTTTTGTATAATAACCTCTTCATGGCAATAATACTTCTTTTTAACATGAGGCTGATTTTGGATAGGAGTCCCTGCCCTTCTCTTTCCTTCAGTATTAACAGCTCTCTAATGGTATAAGTGTATGATCCTGGGAAACCAGGTGATTTTCCACACCATCACCCAGGATAAGCTTTTTTTTCCAGTACCATTCAACACAGCCACAATGAATGTTGCCTACCTGTGTTCTGAGGATAACAAGTTTTGCTGCCCTTCCCACAGAGATATGACATCCTTATCAACATTTATTTTACCATATATGTGAGGGCTTACTTCTAGCCTTTCTATTTTATTCCATCAAATCATGTGTTTTTAAGTTAAAATGCATCTTCCCCTGAGAAGCAAAATAATTACCAACATTAGGTGAAGTATTTATTTTACTTTTCCTTAGAACAGGAAAAATTAGAAGAACTCCTGTGGGATCCAGTCCCTGAGGAATACAGAAGAAAAATTGTTGAAAAAATGAAAAAAGCCACAGAAAAGAAGAGAAAATCTCTGAAATAAGTGGCCCTAATTTGCAATCTAACCTAGGCAGGCAATAATTTGTTTATATTCTAATTTTCTTCCCATTTTAAATTCTTCCTCTTATTTCCATTGGATCATTGAGGTAAAAGTGCTGAGGTTGGTACCAGAGACATCTCCAGGCTAACATTGTGCACAATGTGGTCTTTCAGCTCTCATTTCTCATTCTAGTTGCTGTCTTCCACATTCTGTCCTTTCATGCCAAACTCATATACATAACATTCTGCAAAGAATAAAGTAAGGGAAAAACCGCCTGGTACCTATTGTTTGAAGAAAAAATGAAAGTTTGAAAGATGATATATTGGGCTTTGTGAGAGTCTTTTAGTGATATTTAGGTTGTTTTACCTCAATGTGGATAGCTTTGAAATCTGCCAAAAGCTTGGTATCTGCTGTTTGTGCAGCATTATGCATCTTCTTTCATCTGCTTGGACTAATCAAGGTGTCACTTGTGCCCTTGATCACAATAGTGAGAGTCAGTAGAAAACGAGAATAAAAAAGTGGTTGGCAGCTGAGGTGCCTTAGGTTGGAACAGTGTCCCACAGGGTGACAGTGATAGAGTTCTATCTGTCAGCGGGGTATCACCAACCTCAGGAGGGGCATGGATGGAAGTGAGGCATCCTAGGCAGAATGAATAGAGGAGCAGCAGGAAAGCATGTAAGACGGAAGAGAACAGTAAGTTCAAAAATGCACCCTGAATAATTTGTATGAGTCCTTTATAGTAAGCTGACATTTTTCTTTAGCCATGTGAATGGCCATTAAAAGATGTATGGCTTGGTTCCATTTTAAGACATCTGAAAAATTTGAAATAAGTAGTTTTGAATAAAAAGAGTATAACTAAATCCTGATTAAAATATGTATGGTTATAATTGAGGAAAATAGTTGAATCTTGCTAATGAAGACCAATTAGAGTTTAAACAGTTGAAACTTGAAGATACTCCACTTAAATGCATAAATAAAACTTGTCTTTCATTATTTTTCCCAAAAAGAACATTATATTAACAGAGGATTAACAGAGAATATAGAGATAACAGTTGATATTAACAGAGAATATAGAGATAACAGTCGTGCAGATTTTTTTTACAAGTAGTGAGCCCTATACATGACTCCTCCACCCACAATACCCATTACAATAATACTAAAGAAATGTAAATATTATAAATCCTTCTTAAAAAGAAACGAGGCATTTTGTTAATTTCTGCACACTGGGAGCAAATAGGAAAGAGAACAGAGGAGAATGCCATATAGAACATTCAGAAGGCCAGAAGGAAAAATAAGCCCAACAGGGCTCTTGAATTGTTCCAGGTCTGGGAGAGGACAAAAGCAACGAGAGAAGGTCAAATAAGGCTGAAACCAAGGAACTCATAAAGTCCACTTTGTTTTTCCTTTTGACTAAGAGAAAGAAAGGAATGCAGCCAGCAAACCTGGCTGAAAAAAAATGTCAAAGAAATTGTGGTTCAAATGTGAGTCATGCTAAAGAATATATGATTTAGAAAATGTTGGAAGGTAAGAAAACTTCATAAAGCTCCTTTCCTCTTACGGCAACAGATCACGAAAATAAAAATAACAGGATTTTGAAAGAATTAAGATAAATAAGGTCATGAAAGTAACAAAAGATACAGGAAAATAAGTTTAGGGCTCTGAGTTGAGAAAGATAATTCTAAAACACAAAATGAAAGTAAAAGTTGTTTTAATGAAGATTAGAACTGAGAGAAAAGCCTTGAAATGGAGAAAGAACATGGAGACATTAGGCAATAAGTGGGAACTTAGCTGAAAATATCTGCAAAGCCCATGAAGCAATGAATGGATATTCATAATCGTCTTGGGGTTCCTAAAAACAATAAGGTAAATAGGCAAATAAATTAAGAGCAAAGAATGTAAACAGGCAACTTGCAAAAGATGAGTATTGAAATTGCTACCAGTTTTCCCTAGTGCAAATGTTGCTGCAGTAAATAGGCTCAAACTCAACTCTGTGTTCACATGCACCAGTTCCTAGTCTTAAAATACAATGCAGTGGAACACTGGATAGTAAGCTGGGCACAAACTGCGCTACAGTGTGTGTATGCCGATTTCCATTTCTTACAAAACTGCATGTGAGTGTCCATTTTCCTGCATTCTGCTATTATAAAGGTTTTATGTTTTCTAGTCTCATGGCTGAAAATGAGATTTTGCTGATAGATTTCACATTTTCTTGATTAGTCATTGTGCTTAGAGTACTTTCCTAGGTTGATTGAACAACTGTATTTCCTCTTCTAAGGATTTTTGTCCTACTGGGTTATATGCTACATAGATTTATCTTGTTGATTTGTTACAGCATTCTGTAATTTATTCTTGGCTTTTTTTGATTCCTTGTTCAAAGAGGAATGGCTACATATGGCTTATAGAAATGGCCATTTATTGCTTATAATCCATCAACAGAGAGCAACACATACATATTACCTAGAGAAATTGAGCTAATCACCAGAGTAACTCCAAAGAGACATGATGAAGAGTGGCTGCCTTGGGAATATGAAAGGTTAGGACAGAGTACTGCCCATTTTTATTATAAAACCCATTGGATTATTGGATTTTTAAAAAATCATGTATATGCATTACTTTAGATTTATAAACTTGTCAATTACGATAAAGAGCAGTCTTTAATACTTGACAAATCTAGAATATAAATTTTATTACCTGTAAGAAATTAACACCATATAAACCTCAATTTTCTCATGAGTAAACGAAGAATGATAATGCCCACTCATAGCTGTGTTCTGTGTAAAATATCTAGCCAATTTTAGCTCATGTCATCTTCCTTCTCCTTTTAGTAACTATCTTTTTCCATTAGATTTCTATTAAAAGTATTAAATCAAGGAATGAATCAACACATTTATTCATTACCTACTATGTAATAGTCAATAATTGTAAATACTATGTGTTATTTCCCATCAAGTATATTACAGCTTGGAGATAAATGACATTGCCACATTATAGATTAAATCCAGCACTTTAAACCAGCAGTAAGAAAATTGTCATAAGAAAAATTATTATGCCCATATTTGTTAAACACTAGAACTTACAGAACTTGTGTTCAACTTTAGAGGTGACGCTGAGATGAGTAAGTCATGGCACATGTCATCAAAGCATTCACATTTCAGTTGAAGAGAGACAAAGCAGACTTTGAAAGTAAAGGGACACTCTGAAAAAAGGAAATGCTAAGGGAAAGGAGAAAGGTCAATTACCTGTCTGTAGAAATCTTGAAACTATAATAACAAAGTAGTATTTGGACAGGGCCTATACAGATAGGAAGGCTTTAGTTAGATAAAAACACAAGAGAAGCAAAGATTCCAAAAGGAGCAGTGGCCTGAAAGGCTTACTTACAACATGTGTGGAAAACGGAGAAAATTTCTGAGTTAAACAAATAGGAAGAGGCAGTTGGTGATAATACTGAAAAAGGTATTTTCAACGACGGCCTGCCGCATAACAATTCCTGCAGCTGCACTGGAGTACTTGCATATGAACACCTGTCATATATATCTATGGGTGCCTCTTCTCTAGTCCGTATGTAAATAGTAATTTTCTTACCATATGATTCAGTTAGAATTACCAACAATATGGTCCTTTTTCCTCTCTTATCACCTACACTCTGCCAAGATGTGGACATGTAACCAAAACTAGGCCAATCACTTTGTCACCTAAGAATTTGAGTCTTGATCAAGGAAGTTCATGTACCAAATGGCTGCTGGAGTTGAGTCAGTAAATTATAGCATCAACAGGCAAGTTTCATGAGTCCTCTATTAGAAGTTGCCCACTTTCTCCTCTTTCCTGAGGCCCTGCTTCTCCTTTACTAAAGTCCTTTACTTTAGTGAGCTCCTAAATATCCTGCCAATAAACTTTGTGTATGTGTGTGTAGTTTGCTTTGTTTTTTATTTTGTTTTGTTAGCTTATACCAAGTCAGTTTCTGTTGACTATAGCAAAGACCTCTATCTGATGAACCTGTCTAATGGGTTTGTATATAATTTGCAAACCATTGGGAAAAAAATTATTGAAGATATGATAAAGATGAATTTAGGAAACTTTGGAGCATCATGGAATTAGAGTCAGAGTCCAGGCAAGGGGAGGTGCACAATTATCTAAAATTAAGACTTAAAAGAGGTAGATGGATGTAAGATGGTAATAAAAGTGATATAGTTCAGTGGAATGAGCACCAGACCTTGTAGTTAAAAAAGAAAAACAATGGGTTTAAATCTCAGGTTCTTTCCAGCTTCTGACTTGCTTAGGCAAGTTACTTACACACACTAGACCCTTACTTCAATATTTTCATAATGTGGACAGTAGTAACCCACTCATTGTCATATTTTGAGGGTAAAAATAATATATGGGCTGGATATGGTGGCTCACACCTGTAAATCCCAGCAATTTAGGCTAGCAAAGGAGGATCACTAAGCACAGGAGTTCGAGACTAGCTCGAACAGAATAGTGAGACCTCATCTGTACATTTTTTTTTAAATAGCCAGGTGTGGTGGCACACACCTGTAGTATCAGCTACTTGGGAGGCTGAGGTGAAAAGATCACATGAGCCCAGGAGTTTAAGGCTGCAGTACGCTATGATCACACCATTGCACACAGCCTGGGCAACAAAGTGAGACTCCATCTCCAACAAAGTGAGACACACACACACACACACACACATATATATAAAATTATATATAACAATATATACAAA
Organism: Sapajus apella; assembly: GCF_009761245.1. Lineage (NCBI taxonomy): Eukaryota > Metazoa > Chordata > Mammalia > Primates > Cebidae > Sapajus > Sapajus apella. The sequence goes on along the minus strand of NW_022436984.1, from coordinate 8,156,362 downwards.
ATACTAAATATAATCTGTCATATACAGTGTTTAGCACTGATATGAATTAGCACTTCATATTAGTTTATAAATTCAGTAAGACCTGGCAAGTGGCTGAATCTTACATGTAAGCTAAAAAGCAATGTCAACATTGAAAATTTTGAATCTGGGAGATACATTAAATTACAATATTTGGCTTGGAAATGGATGGATGCCATGGTCTGAATGTTCATGTTCCTCTAAAATTCATGTTAAATTCTCCAATGTGTTGGTATTAAGAGGTGGGACATTTGGGAAGTAACTAAACCTAAGAGTAGAGAATAGTGAATAGGATTAGTGACCTTATAAAAGAGGTCTAAGGGAGCTTGTTTGTAACATTTATGAGGAACAGGCCCTCACCAGACACCTAATCTGCTGGCACCTTGATCTTGGACTTACCAGCCACCAGAGCTATGGGCAGTAAATTTCTGTTGTTTATAAATTACTCAGTCTAAGGTCTTTTGTTATAGCAGCCCAGGCATACCAAGACAGAGGGTGAGAAATTGAAATAATTAAAATAAAAACTAAATTTTTTGACATGTAGATTTTAAAATAATTTCTCAAAATTTAAGAGAAAACAGGCATTAGAAGTGAACTTCATACTCACTTTTATACTGTGGAAAATTGAAAGATGTGGTAACCAACTAAAGTGACAACAGAAAAATAAAATATTGATGCCAAACTCCAATATGTGCTTATATAAAGGGTCAATGAGAAAGAAGGGTCAAGGAAGGAAACAGAAGACACAGTCAGGAGGACAAGGGAATACAACTTCACAACATCACAGAAGCCAGGGAAGACACATCCAGAGAGAAAGTTTTCTTTCTCCACTGTTTCACATGCCTAAGGTCCTACAGAAAGGACAGCAAGTATGAAGATTAAAAGGAATCCATTACATTTTCTCATTAGTGAGTATTTTCAGAGACTTGTTTCAGCAAAATCATGAAAGTAGAACTAGATGCAAAGAAGTGTAAGAATAATGCCTCATTTATGTTTCAGAATCATTCTTATTCATGTTTCAAATGTTGTTTAGGAAGTGGCATAAGATACAGTAAAAGAAAAAAAAAGAAAAATAAAGAAGAGTTGCCCACAAATGAAATAATTAGTACTGGAATAATTAGAACTTCTTTGAGAGTATAACAGCAATTATATAGTTTAATGTAGTCATGCAAATTAATATAGTTTAACATAGTCATGCAAATCAATGTATGAACATATTGTACAAAAGGCATTTAAAAGCTAGAAGCCACATTGTCCAAATGCCCGCACTGTGATTGCATAATATCTCTGTAAATAGTCCCAAGTCAGGTTCACAATATTTTTACAATAAAAACATCTTAGAAATAAACTTGAAATAAGCTACAGAGACATAGTTCTTAGTATTTACGCTATTTGATATTGATAAGCATTGAAATTTAAAGATATATTTTGGCAGAATTACCAAGACAGTTAATTTTTCCCATGTCAGCTTTCTCTAGTAATAAATGCATTTATTCTTCCAAAAGAGCCATCAGTCTCTTTTTTATCATGATAGCTCATTTTTTTCATTTTAAGCTGTTTGCATACAATCATGATAATATTTAACGATGAAAGTAATTTCCTCAGTCTCATCTTTAATAATGCACTTTATTTTTAGCTCATGGTAGTCTCTCAAATAAGCTCAAGTGTAAGGAAAGACACATTAGCAACTATTTGTTCTGAACCCTGGGAAAACCATGCCATGAACTCTTCCACAGGACGTTTTTGCATTCTTGCTGGGAGAGCTTGAGTCAAATCTTGGTAGTAGGGAAGATGATCTCTTGGCACTAGGGAAGTTGGCTTCTAGGTCTCTCTATAGATAATCATAGACTCAGTCCACAATTTGTATTATATTGCATGTATGCTTCTATTGTTTCCTCTGACAAATGTTCAAAAGAGAAAAGACCGCTAAACCCATAAAATGCAATTATTAACAACACCTAGAACATTCTCAATCCAGACTCCAGTCACATCCAATTATTTGCATGAGCAGTTACTTTTTCATTTCTGAAAGAAAAATGGGTGCTGGATCTTTGGATATACTGTAGTGAGTACTGTGAGATTTTCTAGAGAAAATCATTAATTGTTTTAGGTGAACTCCAAGTTAAGGGTTTTTATTTGCACTTTTTCCTTTTCTTTTTTATGGTTACATGCTAATACTCTTCTAAAATCTAAGTTATCTACAAAAAATCTGATGATAACTTTAGCACTAATGTCAGGTTTATGCTATCAAACAAAGGACATAATTATTAGGTGATTCAATTCAAACATAAATAAAAGTTTTTAAATTCTATCTCTGGATACTTTCAGCCAAAATAAAATGCTTGTATTAATAATATTCAATGAAATCAAATTAACAGGAATATCTGATTTGTTAAATGTCATTTTGTTGGTAACCTATTTTTTTATTCATTTATTCATTCTCTTAGCTAACATTTGCATTTAAGATATTCTAAACATCTAAGAGGTATACAGAAGAGGAATATGTGGTTCTGCTTAAAGGTTATATTGTTAGGAAAAGTCTGACAGAAAGGAGCCTTATTAAAGGAGTTTCTGAAAAAGAAAAAAAAAATCTCCTTTTACTTCAGTAATGTAGTTTCTTACATTGCCATTGGCTCTACCTCCTAAACTTTGGTGAAAAAAAAATAAAAATGTAACAAAAACTATAACAAAAATAATAATAGCTATTTCAACCTGAATATTTGTATGCCAATGTGTGATCTGGTCACTCTGATCTAATAAACTAAAAAGTTTTGTAGTAAAGTTTTGTTTATAAACAATATTTTGCACACATTACTTTGTCAAAGGTCCTTGACTATGAATTCCACCAGCTTGTGGTTACATCACACTTCCTGTTCATCAGACATTGTGACTCCCCAAAGTAACTATGAATATATATATATGCGTTTAACCCTGTTAAGCTCAGACAATTATCTTTTGATTTGGAAAAGCTTTCAGAATTTGAAAATGTAGAATTAAGAGCTCCTGAGATTCCCTATGCCCATCCCTACTTGCCTACTTTTCTGTTTGTTTCTGTTTTGTTTTTAAGAGGATTTAAAAAGTAAGTATTTACTAAGTATATAATGAATATATACTAAGTATATAATGAAAAGAGATAAAAAGGGAGGAGAAAGCATTTGGAGGGTGGAGGTATCTAAGGCAGTTGTTGGCACTGGACAACCAAAGAAGTGATCTTTGAGGCAGAAGCATGATTCACACGTCTGTCAGTTTCCTTCCCCATGGCAGCATTTAAAAAACTGCGATTTACCTATGGGACATATCCTTGGCCAGCTTCTGTGGTCTGTGAGTTGGCCTCACTCATCAGTCTCTATTCTCTATGCAATCAGATGATGGCAGGCCTTGGGAATAAATTTTTAAAATCTGAGCTCTGGGCACACATAGGCTAGGTAGTGTGGCCCCTTTGTCCCAACTTTTAGAAACACTCATGTAGTCAGTTCTCATCCAGGAGCAGCAAACGCTGTGCTGGTGGGGAAATATAGTTGAAGATGTTGCAGGTAAACCTTAGCATATACTCCTGACATATAGGTAGGAGTTCACACCTTGCATTTCTAATATGATCTTTTGTTCTGGGCAGCTGGGAGTAGACATGATACTTTTCTTTGATTTTTTTTATATTGTCTCTTGGCTTTTGATTTGTTTCCTTAATCCAAACATACATGTAGTATAGAAATATCCACGGTCTTTAAAAAGCAATTAATTAAAGAGAACTTAGGAAAAACAACTTTCTGGATTCAAATGTTTTAAACTTAGGAAATGTCTGTTTAGAAACATCTCAGCAGGAGGGATGGTGAGCCACAGTCCAGATATATCAGGACTAACAGAGTGGGTTGTGTGTATAAGACTCCATTCTATCGCGTTCCTACCGTATGTTTCAGGTTTCTTACCTGACTTGGAAATAAATCTAAAGGCAGAAAAGCCATTAAGACTATATAACTCCACAAAATGGAATTACCTATTTCAAGCATGCAAAACTTATTTCATCTTCACATGCATGGGAAGGACAAAGAAAAATATTTATTTTCTGTAGAATAGCAGAGAAAAAAATAAATAACCTGTAATATCACAGAGAAAGGTACTATGCTTTATATAGCTAAACAATAACACCCAAAAGCTATAATTTCATAAAATATAGAGTAATGTTTATATCACTTATGATGTTTAAAGAACTAATTTCTGGTAATCTGTTAAAATTCCCAGGAAAGCAGGGAACGGTGGCATGCTACTATTAAGAACAAAGCAATAGGTTGGTAATTTTTGCTTTCTTATTTTGCCTAATGCACTGAGTTCTTTAATTAATTCACCAGAGTACATGTGGAATGTTGAACAATTTCATGTAGACGCTAATGCAAGATGAGATGCTCTCATGCCTCATACACAAATATCTCAAATTATAGGATAATGACTTCCTAACTCCCCACTTTAACATTTTCATACTAGTTTGCAACCCAGTAGTAAATCTAGAAATTAATTTGGTGAAATGGAACCAAGGATTTTTTTTCATAAAATAGACAAAGCAAAATAGAAATTAGTAGAGTGCCTCACATGTGGAAAGGTAAATATAGTCTCCAAAAGCTTTTGGTTGAGAGAGAGAGAGAGAGAGAGAGAGAGATAAAGAGTATGTGTGTTTGTGTCTGTGTCTGTGTACTAAATCTTAATGTAAAATATATATGTTACAGTAGATCATTTCAAGGTGTGAGAGCTACTGCCTTGTACCACATATTGGCCTTTCAGAAAGGAGAGGTAAATTGATTAATATATCTGAGGCATTACATGGAAGAAATAAGATTCTAATCCATATGATTCTATTATGAAAGTTCAGGACCTGTATTGTTCCAAAAAAAGACATTCCTGTGGTTCTCACAAAGCAACTCCATTATTATTTTTTTGTTATTGCCTTTTAGGTTTTGGGGTACATGTGAAGAACATGCAATATTGTTGCATAGGTACATGCATGGCAGTGTGATTTGCTGCCTTCCTCCCCATCACCTATATCTGGCATTTCTCGCCATGCTCTCTCTCCCCAACTCCCCACGCCGCAATGTCCCTCCCCTATTTCCCCTCGACAGACTCCAGTGTGTGATGCTACCCTCCCTGTGTCCATGTGTTCTCCTTGTTCAACAACCACCTATGAGTCAGAACATGCAGTGTTTGATTTTCTGATCTTGTTTATCATCACTTGGAAATCAAGATTTTTTCCAAATACTTAAAAATGAATAGGAAAGTAAGTCCTTAGAGAAGTGTTCATTGTCTATATTGTAATTTTATTGCTTGATATGTATGTAATAACTCTAGTTACTTAATATGGACATAAATGATCTATGATAGATACACACATATATGAAACACCCATGTATATACTAAATATATATATATATATACACATATATATATATATATATAGCAATTAAGCAGAAAGAAGAAAGGACTATGGGATAAATCAAGACTTTGATTCTAGTGATTCTGCTTTACCTGGAGCTAGCCTCTACAGAGGTTACTATAAAAAGATATTAATTAATTATTTTGGTATTACATTATTCAATCATTGTCTAAACTGCTTCTTTTATCTGGATATCTTAGTGCTTAGCATAACACCTGGTATATAGAAACTCAATACATATGTGGATAATTGTTGGGTAAGCTTTCAGAATACCAAAAATGAACAAATAAATTCAAACTCAGTCTTCTTGCATATTATTAAGTTGTATTGAAAAGACTAACAGTCATGTTTTCAAAACAAAAGTTTCATTATGTAGACCTCTATGTTATTAGGCATGTTTCAGTCACATATATGTCAGTGTGTGTATGCTTTTGTGTGTCTATCTCTAACTATACAGGAAGCATTTGGCTTATTCATTTCTATCATATTAGCTTCTAATATTATCTTATTCATAAAATTGATGCAAACCTCTTTGTCTATTGTTTATTTCTGTATATTATAGTCAGTCTGATGAAACTTCAGAGAATCTCTTTATTACATTGATAAACTTCTTAGTATCAATTATTTACAAATTAAGAGAGCCTGTGAAAACCATCAAGTCTGATTTTTGACATTTTAGCTTTGGACCTTCTAGAAACTTGGCAAACCAGAATGACAACTATGGCTAAAGTTGGTTGTTATAAAATTAATGATTAGACATTTCTTCATTTGGGTCTTGTTGAATGCCCATGACTGCTCTTGTATTTTTGCTTACCCATTCTTAGGCACTTCTCTGCAGCCTTTCATTCATCCACTTACGCTTCCAGAAACTCTTATTAAATATTCCTCCTCGAAAGGAACTATGCCAAACAATGGACTAACCCAAATAATTAAGATCTGTTTCTTTTTTTTCTCATAACTTATTATCTAATTGACCAGAATATTAAGAGGTTTTGACAAGGAAAAACACACAGATCTACAAATAACAATTCTGTTATAATTTACCATTTCATAAAAGCGATGAATGACATTTATGCCTCACTATAATGCTAAGATAATCTGAATGTGTCCTTCACCATTGATGCTTTATTCTGAATATTAGGACAATTTACAAAAGGCACTTTATTAACTATAATTATTGTATTTTTATTAAGAAACTGCTAAGCACAATATAAATTATATTATGAAGTACAAAAAAAACAAAACTGAATAAAATACTTAACTAGAGTAAAATTAAGATCTCCCTTATAAGAAATATTTTATTATTATTTATGTATACTTCCAATCTATGACAGGTTCACCAAGGAAAGAAGGTTCAAAGATTCGTGTCATTTTATTATTACTTTATAGACGTCACTTGATAACTACAAAAATTAAAGACATTTATTTAAAATCATTCCATAATTTCATTCTCTCTTTCCACATGTATAGCTTTGCAAAGCCAAGGAAAAAAAAAACTAATTGCTAAGCAACAACTAAGCTATTAGGAATAGATCCAGAGAAATATCTCTTGAGTCAAGTAATTAATCAACAGATTTTTAAAAACAAAGAAAGTACCCATTAAGTTATATGTTTCAGGGAAAAGGTAGAAAGCTAAATGTTTGCTTAAATATAGGATGATTTTGCTATACAGAAGTTTGTTTTATTAAAATATTACAATACTTTTGTAAATAAAATAAACTCAAAGAATCCTTTGTCTTAAAAAAATGTTTTGCAAACTAGGTGAATAGTAACAAAAAGTACCTTTCAAAATGATTTTAAATCTACTCAAAGAGGAATACGCAGAATAGAGAAAAACTCCAATGAAGAATGTGGTTTACAAAGTTCTATGTATATGTTAAACATATGAATGAATATTTAAAATGCTGGCATCTCTGTAGGAACATATTCTTGGATTTTTAAGACTCATAAAATAAAATGCCAGATACACCTGAGTAAACTCTGCTTATCCATCAGGCACATGGATAGAATTTTGGATCTGCTGGGTTATATTAAGTATTGAGCCTCATATATTCTAAATGTATAGCACTAAAATCAAATGACCCAAAAGGATACGTGGATAATTTGTTACCATCTGCTAGATCCACATCAATAGGATAAAGCAGGGGAAGAGGCTTGTTGGACCCTTGAGTCCAGGATGTCTATGGTAGACTTTCAAAGATGAGAAATGCTATGGTGATAGAAACGAAGAGTACAGGAATTGGTAAGAGTGTGGCAGAGTTGCTGACACATTTTTATGTAAGGGTGTAAGTATATCAAAGGAGATAGTATATTGGTCAAGTAGTCACTGGCTTTGGAGGTCAGAGAGATTTGGGTTCAAATCCTGAAACTATCACTCTCTAGTTTCATGTATTTGAGCAAATGACTTAGTTATGATTCAAATTTTAGCTCTCTTTGGTGTGCCTATTTTATTGTTATATTGCTACTGACAGTGTATTTGAGATACCAAAAATAATTAGATATAAACAAATTAGCAAGGTTAGTGTTAGTGAAAACAGTGATGTCTCCAATTATAAAAGAAAGGCTTTCTGCTCCTGTATGTAGTTGAAGAGGAATTTTTCCATGTATGTTTGAAGTCACGAAAAGGCAAAGGCATGACAGAGACTGGTAGAAGGATGCCCATGTAACAAGTAAGTTCTGACAACTGTGGTAAAACATGCATCAACAAATCACCAAAGAGAGAAATACAAATATCTGATCACACATTGCTTTAGGACTTATGAAACAAACTGTTCTAAATATCAAGAATAAAAACTTAGCTTCAGATAGCATTGTAAACATTTGGGATAATAATTTGACTTCAATTAGAATAGAAACCAGTCAAAAAATTTCCCAGTACTCAAATCCTAAAACATTGTTAGAGATATTTAAGCTTTCTTTTCTGTGTCCACACTGCAACTGTATAACTATATTACAGGCTTTTGCCACTTAGTTCTGGTATTTCAAAAATTGCTCTATATTTACTTTTAATTATAAAAGTAAGGCAAAAATTCATTTTCCATGTAAAATTCTAATAAAACTAGATAAAGAAAATATCTTTGATGATTTGTTTTCCATTGGTAACAACATGATCTGTACATGTAAGCACAGTAGAAATCTGTTTGTTTGGGTGAGGAGGAAATGAATGCTCTTAACTGTTACTGAGCAACTGGTTTATTAAAACACTGGTATATAATTTTATGAATTTATCATTTAAAACATATCATTTTGAAGGATAGATGCATTGTGGAATAGTTAAATCTAGCTAATTAACAAATGCATTACCTAGCATAGTTATCATTTTTGTAGTGAGAACACTTACCATCCACTTTCTAAGCATTTCTCAGGACTACAATGCATCATCATTAACTGTAGTCACCATGATGTACAATAGATTACAAAATCTTCTTCCTCCTACCTAGCTATAAATACATATCTTTTGAACTACATTTTTCCACCTTTTATTTTCCATAACCACTCCAACATCTGGTAAATACCATTCTACCCTCGACTTCTGTGAGTTCAACTTTATTAGATTCCACATACGAGTGAGATAAGTCAGTATTTATCTTTCTGTCTCAGGCTTATTTCACTTAGCAAAATGTTCTCTAGGTTTATCCATGTTGTTGCAAATGACAGGAGTTCCTTCTTTTTTATAGCCAAATAGTTTTCTATTGTGCACATATAACATATTTTCTTTATCCATTCATCCATTTATAGACACTTATGTTGATCCCACATGTTGGCTATTGTGAATAATGCTACAATTAATATGGGGATGCAGATATCTTTCTCCCTTATATATTTATTTCACCTCCTTTGGATATATACCCAGTAGTGGGATTGCTGAATTACATAGCAGATCTATTTTTAATTTTTTGTGGAGCATCTAATACTATTTTCAATAACAACTATACCAACATACATTCTTACCAACAATGTTTGAGCTTTCCCTTTCTTCAACTTTCCAACACTTGTTACCTTTTTAAAATAATAGTTATTCCAACAACAGTATGGTGATATCTCATTGTGGCTTTGATGTGCATGTACCTGATGAATAGTGATGATGAGCATTTTTTAAAAATATGCCTGTGAGCCATTTATATGTATTCTTTTTTTTTTTCCTCTGTCTCTGTAGTTTTATTTCCAGAATGTTATAAATATAGAATCAATTCAGTACATTAACTTTTGAGACTGGCATTTTTCACTAAGAATAATTCCCTAGTCTCAACTACATTGTTGCATGTATTGTTCCTTTTATTTCTTTTTTTCCCCTCATTTATTTATTTTATTGCATTTTAGGTTTTGGGGTACATGCGAAGAACATGCAAGATTGTTGCATAGGTACACATGTGGCAGTGTGATTTGCTGCCTTCCTCCCCATCACCTACATCTGGCATCTCTCCCCTTGCAATCTCTCCCCAGCTCCCCACCCCCCACCGTCCCTCCCCTATTTCCCCCCAACTGACCCCAGTGTGTAGTGCTCCCCTCCCTGTGTCTATATGTTCTCATTGTTCAACACCCGCCTATGAGTGAGAACATGCAGTGTTTGATCTTCTGTTCTTCTGCCAGTTTGCTGAGAATGATGGTTTCCAGGTTCATCCATGTCCCAACAAAGGACACAAACTCATCATTTTTGATGGCTGCATAATATTCCATGGTGTATATGTGCCACATTTTCCCTGTCCAGTCAATCATCGATGGGCATTTGGGTTGGTTCCAGGTCTTTGCTATTGTAAACAGTGCTGCAATGAACATTCGTGTGCACGTGTCCTTATAGTAGAACAATTTATAATCCTTATATGTATTCTTTTGAGAAATACCTGTTCAAGTCTTTTGCCCATTTTTTAAAATTGGGTTCTTCGTTTTCTTGCTATTGTTTGAGCTCCTTATATATTTTGGCTATTAGTTTCTTATAAGATGTAAATATTTTCTTCCATTCTGTAGGTTGTCTGCTCATTTTGTTAATTGTTTGAAGTACAGAAGATTTTAAGTTTTAAATAATTTTATTGTCTATTTTTGCTTTTGTGCTTTTGAGAAAACCACTATATATCTAGAAAAAACATTGCTGAGACCAATGTCACAGAACTTTTCCCCTATGTTTTTTCTAACGGTTTTAGGTCTTACATTTAAGTTATTATCCATTTCAGTTGTTTTTATACATGGTGAGAGATAAAGGTTTAATTTCATCCTTCTGCCTGTGGATATCCATTTTTCCTAACACTATTTATAGAACAGATTATCTTTCCCCTATTGTATGTACTTGATTCTTTTGTCGAAAATCAATTGGCCATGAATGCAGTAAATTTCTATCTGGGATCTTTTCTGTTGCACTGGGCAATGGTTCTGTTTTTATGCCAGGACCATATTGTTTGGCTATGATAGCATTGTAGTATGTTTTGAAGTTAGTAGTATGATACATCTAGCTTTGTCCTTTTTGCTTAAAATTGCTTTGGCTATTTGGGGTTTTTGGAGTTCCATGTGAATATTAGGATTATTGTTTACTATTTCTGTTAAGAATTTCACTGGTATTTTACTATGAATTCTATTGAGTCTATAGATCACTTTGGGTAGTATAGACATTTTAACAATGTTAACTCCTCTTCTATAAACACAGAATATCTTTCTATTGATTTGTGTCTTCTTCATTGGCATTCATCAGTGTTTTATAGTTTTCAGTGTAAAGCTCTTTCACCTCACTGCTTAAATGTATTCTTAAGGTTTTTTATAGCTATTGTAAATGGAATTGTTTTCTTTGCTTATTTTTCAGATTGTTTGATGTTGGTGAATCAAAATGCTACTAATTTTTGTATGTTGATTATTTATCCTGCAGATTTATTAGATTTATTAGTTCTAAAAGTTCTTTGGTGGAGCGTTTAGGACCTTCCATACATAAAATCATGTCATCTGAAAACAGGAACAATTTAATTTCTTTCTTTCTGATGTGGATACCTTTTATTTCTTTCTCCTACCTACGTACTCAGGTTGTGACTTCCAGTACTACAGTGAATATACATGGAAAGAGTGTGCATTCTTATTCCAGATCTTACAGGAAAAGCTTTTGTTTAGTATGATATTAGTTGTGTTTGTCACATATGGCCTTTATGGTATTTAAATACATTCATTCTATATCTAGCTTATTGAGAACTTTTATCATGAACAGTTGTTAAGTGTTTCAAATGATTTTTCTGTGTCTGTTAAATGATCATATGTATTTTGTCTTTCATTCTATTAAGGCGATACATCACATTTATTGATGTGTATATTTGGAGTCATCCATGTATTCCTGGGATGAATGTCCCCTCACTGTCCCATCGCCATGTCCATCAGTGATACTGTCCTGTGGGTTTTTTTGGCTGTTGTTGTTATTGTGTCATTGTCTGGTTTTGATACAGGGTAAGGGTGGCCTTGTAAAATAAGTTTGGAAGTAATCCCTTCTTTTCAATTTTTTTAAAGAGTTTGTAAAGAATTGGTATTAGTTCTTTTTAAATGTTTGCTATAATTAAGCAATGAAATCATCAAAACTGTGACTTAATTTGATGGAAGACATTTTACTACTTATTCATTCCCCTTACTCATTATTGACATGTTTATATTTTCTCTGTTTTCAAAATCAATTTTGGTAGGTTTCATGTGTCCAGAAATTAATCCATTTCATATTGATTATTCAATTTGTTGCAATATAATTGTTCATACTAGTCTCTTCTCATCACTTTTATTTCTGTGGTATGTTTTGTGATGTCTTCTTTAATTGAGTCTTTCTCTTTTTAAATTCATCTATCTAAAGGTTTATTGAATTTTCTCTTTTCAAAAACACATTGTCCATTTTGGTGATCTTTTTCATTTTTTTTTTCTATTCTGTTTCATTTATTTCTACTCTGGTTTTTATTATTTCCTTCCTTCTACTAATTTTGGAATTAATTTATTCATATTTTTTCTAGTTTCTTGAGCTGTAGCATTAGTTTGAGATTTTTCTGTTTTGATATAGGCATTTATTGCTATAAACTTCCTTCTTAGGATTACTTATGTTGTATATCATATGTTTTATTATGTTGTGTTCCCATTTTCATTTTTTCTCAATATGTTTTTTAAAATTTCCCTTTTAATTTCTTCATTGATCCATTGATTGCTCAGAAGCATGTTGCTTAGTTTCCACATATTTGTGAATTTGAAGTGTATCCTGCTTTTGATTTCTAGTTTTATACCATATGGTTAGGAAAGATATTTGATATGAATTCAATCTTCTTATATTTGTTAAGACTTTTTGGTGGCGTAAACTGGATAATATTTTATGTGAAATTGAGAAAAATGTGGATTCTGATGAATGGAATTTTCTGTATATGTCTGTTTGGACCATCTGGTCTAGAATGTAGTTTAGGTCTAATATTTCCTTGTCGATTTTCTATCTGGATAATCTGCTTGTTGCTGAAAGTAGGGTGTTGAAGTTCCCTACCATTATTGTCTATATCTCCCATAAAGTCTATTAATACTCGCTTTATGCTTTAGGTGCTTTGATGCTGGGTGCATACATGTTTTAAATTTTTATATTATCTTTTTCAATTGACTGCTTATCATCATATAATGACTTTTTTCAGCTCTTTTTTACATGTTTTGACTTAAAGTTATTTTATTTGATAGTTATTCCTGCTCGCTTTTAATTTTCATTTGCATGAAATACCTTTCTATCTCTTCACCTTCAGTCAACATGTATCCTTACAGATGAAATTAGTCACTTGCATGCAGTGTATAGTTAGGTCTTATTTTTATCCATTCAGCCACTATATGTCTTTTGATGGCAGAATTTATATTCAAGGTAATTACTGATAGGTAAGGACTTACTAGTTCCATTTTGCTAATTGTTTTATAGGTATTTTGTAGATGTTTTTTTCTTCCTTTTCTCTTCCCTTTTTGTCTTTCTTTGTGGGTAACTGATTTTTTATAGTAGTATGATTTGATTCCTTCCTTTTTATTTATTGTGTAACTACTATAGGCTTTTGCTTTGTGCTTACCATGAGGCTTACAAAATAATTTTATATTTATAACAAATTATTTTAAGTTGATAACAATTTAACTTTGTTATTAAAAAACTCTACCCTTTTATTTCACTGTCTCATTTTTTGAATTTTTCGATGTTATAATTTACATATATTGATATTACCTCTTTCTTATCATTTTAAAAGTTTTGCCTTTTAACCTTGATACCAAAGATATAAGTGATTTTTACACTATCATTACGGTGTTAGAGTTACCTAAATTTGACTCTTTACTTTTACCAATAAGTTTTTTACTTTCAGATGTTTCTGTGTTGCTCACTTTTGTCCTTTTCTTTCAGGCTGAAGAATTTCCTTTAGCATTTTCTGTAAAAAAGATCTGGTGTTGATGAATTTCTTCAGCTTTTGTTCGGCTAGGAGTTTTTAATCTCTCCATTTCTGAAGCAGAGCTTTTCTGGGTACAGTATTCTTGGTTGACAGGTTGTTTATATTTTTCCCTTCAGTGCTTTAAATATATCATCTCAATGCCTGCTGGTTGTAAGTTTTCTACTAAGAAATATACTGCTAATCATATTAGAATTTCCTTGCAGGCCATTTGTTTCTTTTACCTTGCTGCTTTTAGAATCCTCTCTTTGATCTTTTACAGTTTGATTATAACACATTGTAGGGTAGTATTATATGAATTGAATTTAATTGTTGACATTTGACCTCTTTTAACTGGTCATTTGTATCTTTTTCCAGTTTTGGAAAGTTTCTACTATTTTTTTGTATACATTCCACAAACTTGAGTATTTTCTTTTTTGAGATCCTGGGGATACAATCACTGGAGAATCCTATTCTGTTACCTCACTCTGCCCTCTCTGCAATTGGTTTTATCATTTATGCCTTCAAAATCTGTACAAGTGTACATTAATCACACCCACATTGCACACATCACACAAACAAGCATATACATTTAAAAACTAATTACTAAGCTATACAATATTACATACTGTAGTGTAATTATTTTTTATGTAACGAAACTGTACATTGTAGTCTTACTGTCTAATATTATCTAACAAACTACCCTAAACTAAGTGGCTTAACTCAACAACAATCATTTTGTGAGCTTACAAATATGTAATTTGGATTGGACTTGGTGGCAAGGGTTGCCTATATGCCATCTGTCATCAGCTGAAAACAATTCTTCTCTATGTGGGTCTCTCTCTGCTATCTAGAATTCCTCATGGCATGATGGTAATATTCCAAGGACAATTGTTCCAAGAAAGAACATTAGCCAGAAACTATTTCACCTTTTGTTACCAAGTCTGGGAAATCAAATAACTTCACGCCCCACCAATTTGTCAACCATGTGGTTGAGACACCTTGGAAGCAGATTAACAGCCATTAGTCAAGCCATCCTACCTGATTCATGTAGAGTCCACAGGACTCCATTATTTGAAGCCACAAACTCCAGTACAAGTTTAAGGGGAAGGGACATAGATTATATATTTAGAGAAAGAGTAGTCTGTAAAATCATGTGGAATGAGAAATACTGTTACTGACATCTTAAAAATTACAGCATACCACAGCTTGCCTCCCAATCTTTTAGTCTTATGAATAAAATTACAATACAAACAATTACATGCCTCTTAGAGAAAGTGTTTAACTATATTTCTGTATGAATTAGAATGCCCTAACCTCCCAATGTTTATACATATATATCTATCTACCTATGTATTATCTAGTAACTCTAATATTTTATCAAAAGGAAGTATGCATTGACTTACAGTATGTGGAAGTTTCAATTTCCAACATAAATTACTCATAGTATAATTTTCGTCTTTTGCACATTTATGAAAAAATATTACATTGTCATAGTTTGCATTTTCTTAGTTAATATTTACATTAGGCAATTTTAATAATTATTACTTTAATTTTTCTTTGTGTCATGTTTAGTATCTTTCAAAGTTTTCTCCAGGTTTTGAAATATATATGTTTTTATAGCATTTTTTATTTGCTACTATGTAATCTAATTTTCAGATTGCAATAATTCTCTAGTGTTTTGTCTTTTCATTAAATTTTTGTACAAAGTTTTAAATTTTGAAGCTTTCAACTTTTTACATTTATTATGCCTTTTTTATTTTATCCCTGGCATAAGAAAGCCTTACTCTTTCTTGCTATAGAAGCTTATTTACATTTATATTTTTCTAATGAGTTAAAGGTTGTTTTAGAATGTTTATCTTTTGATCTAGTATGAACTTTTACTTGTTCATGAGGAGAGGTAAACAAGCAGTTTTTTTCTTTTTTCCTGAATCAAATATCACAACATAATTTTCTGATAGTTCACATTTGCCCTCATGGATTGAAATTACGAATACAATTGTTTATATCCCTTTTTCTCTACATATAATTCCCATAGAATAAAAATATGGTATATGAAATTTGTGTGATATAAAACAAACATAATATATTCATATTTATTAGATTATTGGATATATTTGATCATCAATTTGTCTATTTCTGGGTCAATTTCATATTTTTTGAAATTTTATTGCAATATGATTTATATATCATAAAATTCAGCCCTTTAATTTATGCAATTCAGTAGTTTCCAGTGTATTTACATGGCTGTGTAACCATCATCCTATCTAATACTAGAACACTATAGTCACTCTGAAAAGAAGCATATTAGCAATCATTCCCAATTTCCTCCTACCTTCAGACCATGTCTACCATTAATATATTTTATGTCTCTATCAGTATGCTATACTGGACTTTTCATATAAATAAAATTTTATGGTACGTGGCCTTTTGTATTTGTATTTTTCACTTAGCGTGTTTTCAAAATTTATTGATGTTGCAACATGAATTGTGAGGCCAAGTCTATGTTGATGTATTTAATAGTTTTATAGAGTATTCTGATATCCAGTAGGGTAAATTCTCCACTACTGTTGTTGCTAAAAATGTTCTCAGCTATAACTTATATATTTATTTTATGCGTATGTCAATATAAGATTTGCTTTGATTTTATAAATTAATTGAGTGAAACTGTTATCTGTATAATATCAACTTTTCTTATTCATGTACATCAACTTTTCTTCTGCTCAATCAGAAACTTTTTGTGCTAAAGGTTTGTAATTTTTATCCTAGCAAAAATTTTTTCTAAAGTAAATTTTTAAGCATTTTATGGTTTTGGTCAGGATAATAATTTTTTCTGTCTTTTATTTTGTTATATCAGTCATATTAAATGAAAATAGCTTTTGTTCTTTTCTGATATGTGTATTTTGTATTTTTTATTCCTTATCTTTTCTCATTAGTTAAAGCAGAAGTTATAAGCTGGGCACAGTTTCCACTACTTACACGACATTTGGCAATATCAGACAGTCTCCCACAACAAATAACTATCTGGTCTAAAATATTAGTAGTTACAAAATTAAAAAAGAAAAACCTTGATTTTGAGCATCCAATATAATTCAAATAGGGCTAATGATAGCAGGTATCCTTATATTGCTCCTAGATTTAACAAAAAATATGTATAAATTCAGTAATATTTGTCTTGGGTTTCTTATAAGTAAGTACAATGAAATTTTAAGTTTTAAGTTTATATAATTTTGATTATATAACCTTGCTTCTGTTTTTGTTAAGAATAGATATTAAATTATGTACATACCTGATGAGATGGCCATATAATTTTTTTCACCTTAATTTCTTATCACAATATCTTAGGAGATTTTGTAATTTTTGCCTAGACTTATATCCCTATGATTGATCTTATTCACTCATCTAAAAACATTCATGCATTCTACTTACTTTTTTTAAAATTAGGTTTACAGGCAAAAGTGTCTTAGGTATATGTGTGTGCATGAATATGTATGTGTACACCCTCACCCATCCATGTGTTCATATTCTTCTATTACAGTTTTGATTTAAAGATTATTTGAAGTTTGTTAAGTGTCTTGTTAAACGTGCTATTATATTCTGTGTGCTAAAAGATTTCATAAAAGGTAGATGACAAGTTCCTTAAGGATTGTTAGAATTTATTTATACAACTGGTAAAGGTGGCTTTTGTTTTGTTTTTCAGACAGAGTCTTACTCTATCACCCAGGCTGGAGTGCAGTGGCATGATCTTAGCTCTCTGCAACCTCCACCTCACTGGTTCAAGTGGTTCTCCTGTCTCAGCCTCCTGAGTATCTGGGATTACGGGTGTGTGCCACCACGACAGGCTGATTTTTGTATTTTTAGTAGAGACAGAGTTTTGCCATGTTGGCCAGGCTGATCTTGAACTTCTGATCTCAAGTGATCTGCTCTCCTCAGCCTCCATAAGTGCTGGGATTACGGGCATGAGCCACGACACCCAGCCTATGGTGCCATTTTTAAGAATAGATTTTTAAATAAAAATAATAGAAAATATATTTTAAGAGTTCCTCAAGTATTATAATTAAACACTTTACATACATACAAGTCATTTAATCCTCAAAATAATCCTATTAGACATTCACCTTATTCTCATTATACACATGAGAAACTGCCATAGCTAGAACTTAAGTAACTGTTTTTATGAATCTTTGTCATTATTATCAACCAGCCTAAGTATTCAAATTCTTGTTTATTAAATCCCAATGCCAATCAACTATAGAGATTTACTCTCTGCATTTTTAAGGTATAAAATTGTGGGCAGAACTAGATTTTAGTGAAATAAATTCTTCACATGTTCTAGGTTCTAGAATTTGGCTATGCCATGCGTTAGTTGTATAATTTCGGTAAATATCTCACTACATGCTTTCGAAATTTCTCATGCATAATATAAGGCAGCATAAAGAGATAATGTCTTGGGGTCTTTTAGCTCTGGATATCTAAAATTCAATGGATTTTTTAGCCAGTGCCTAGTAATAATCATTTTACAGCAAATACTAAATGAACAAATAAATGAGCCAGGCATACAATGGATTCAACTAAAGATGGCCCATGCATTATTACTTGGGCAGGGATTTCACCCTCAGCCAGAATTACCATGTGGCTTAGAAAGTACATATATTATATTATTAGAGCAAGAATGCATATTTGATTCCTGAACTAACTTTCATTGTTTGACAGTGTTTTGCCAGAGAACTGTCTTCTGAAGAAATCTGAGGCTATTTCTGAGCTTGGTGGGAAATACTACAATTAATAATATCTGCCATTAAGCATGGAATGTGAGAGCAGTAGCATATTGTCATTTATTTGTCACTGCTATACTAGAGTATCAGAAATTCATATGTATATATAATGCTTTAGTGATATAAATTGCTTATTATATATTGTGATTAAAAACAAAGGATCCTCCTTCTATACCCCTGAAAAAAAAATGAGCCAATCATTGAGACAAATTAGCTTTAATGTTGACATGTGAGCTGAGAGTCATGATGATTTATTATACCTATACTTTTCAGCAGAAATAACATTTTTTTTTTTTTTTTTTTTTTTTTGGAAATAAGCTTCAGAGCAACTTACTTTGTGACGGAGTGGAAAAGTAATTCTCTTTATCTAACTGCTTGGTCAGATATAAATATTTTTAAAATGCCATTTGATTTCTGAACAGAGAAATGTTCAAAGGGTCCTCCAGAGCTCATTCCCTTAATCAAATGTTTAGTGAAGAGAATTTATTTTTTTTACTTGGAAATTATGGCTCTTCCTAGAGGAGTAGAAGAACTTCCATGGCTTAAAATATGAGTTTAAGTACTATACTAAGGATATATTGATTGCTAGGGTTTTAACAAAAATTATTCTTTCTTAATACCTGTGATTAACCACCTTCTAAATATAATACTATAAAGTATAAAATGTTCTTCACAGTTGATGAGGTCAACTTTTTTTTCTTTCGTTTTTATTCTGTAGTGAATAGATGAGCCTGGTTAACTATAGGCTTGTGAGAACCATTTTGAAATGAAAGGCATTTCAAAAGATAATTTATATGATACACCAAAATCTAAAATGATAAACACATGCCAGCAGGTTGCAACATTGAACTTTAATAGCAGGGTCTATATTTAACTATTTTGGGAATGTGTAAGAGCAGGAAAAATTGAACACATTTCCAATACATCATATAAATAGCTTTCTCATAGGAAAAACAAAAATAGTTTATTTTTGTAAATCCAACTCAGTAATGAACTACACTTCATTACAGCTAAAATTAATGTAGAGATCTCTGTCGTATTTATTTCCAAAAGGTAACGAAATGTTTCTCTCACCTGAATATTGGTAGTAAATTAATGGTAGGAGTCACTACTTAGGCATTGCAATCATATATAGTTTTAATTACGTGTGAATAATAATGTCTATAAAAGTTCGAAAATGAGATTATTGTTGTGTATATATACAGATAGATTGTGCATATTGTGAGAAAGTTCTCTCTAAAGCAGGTAGGTAAAATCAAGGTACCAGATATGGCCTTTGAAGAGAGATCATAGACAGAAAAAGAGAGAATCCCTTTGCTCTGAAACTTTGGATGGCTATCTTAGTTAGTTCAAGATGCTTTAATGAATTACCACCGACTGAGTGCATTTTAAACAGTCAACTGTGAGTTTTCCTGTTCACAGTTCATGGGTCTGGGTGTCCATGATCAGGGTGCCAGCATAGGCCCATTTTGGTGAGGAGCCCTTCGGGGCTGATGAGTTTTGTCCTCACATTGCAGATATCAGAGTAGGAGAGCTCTTTGAAGTCTTTTTTATAGGGCACTACACCCATCCATGAGGTTTCTACTCTAATGGCTTAATTATATCCCAAAGGCCCGACTTCCTAAATTATCACATTGGAGGTTAGGATTTGAACGTATAAATTTGGGGAAACATAAGCATTCAATCTTTACCAATGGCTCTTCAGATTCTCCTAAATTCCAAACCACTTATCACTCCAAGTCCCGTAACATCTAATATAAGCCCAACTTTTCTTTCCAGTCTTTGTTTCCATTAGTTTCATTCTCAAATATTTAAGTCCAATCAAATGGATCTGTCCTTTGTTCCTGAATCAATTCACATATTTTTGTTTTAGTTTGAGATGCCTTTCCACATCTTTCTGATTTTCTGTTTTATCCCTTCTTTACCCATTGTAAAGTATCTGAGAATTTTCCCTACTTGAAAGCTGTTAGCCTATCACAATTTTATGGTTGTTGGCAGAAGACACAAGACTCTTGTATCAGAGACAAAATACTTTCTTACGGATTGTATGCAGATATTATGAGCTTCAGGGTTATTCTGGTTTTCCTTTCCCCAAAGTCCAATGGATGCAGCAAGAAGCAATGCAGTTGGATATTATATATACAGAGGGCTTGTGTCACAGCCAAAGTATGTCATATTAGGATACCTGAATCTTTTATATTGGACACAAACAAACCTTCCCAAACATTACCCCAGAGAGAAGCATTATCTTTGTCACATTGGACAGACTTTTGTCCTCCAGGAAAGGATACATTATTTCAATCTTCCATGACTGTTGAATACGTAAACATCCTTGTAAAGTCCTAAACAAAACTTGTGTGTATAAACAGGGCATCTGCTCATAGAACAGGAGAAATGAATGAAACTCATGAAGAATTATCTTCTGGCATGCATTGTCTTCATGAATCCCGCCATTAGTGCCCAAGTTCTGTGCTCACTATCTTTTCTGCACTATTGCCAAACACTTAGTGAATACTTGTCATGTGTGTAACTTACCATCAATTCGAGTATGCTTAATATAATGCCTACCACATATTAAGCATGCAATACATTTCAGCTGTATTACATTCCTAAGTATATGATTATCTCACAAAAAAGTGAATAAATACATACCATTTTAGTATTAATACCATTTTAGTATTCTCAGTGAATAACATAGGCAGAGTGAGTACACATCTGTGTGCTTCAGACTCTCCCTCTGTAAGAGAATAAGTAGAAATTGCTCCAAGATTCTCAAGATGTTTTTCTAAAAGTACGTAAGTATAAAATGTGAATACCACCTGATCAAGAATTAGGCTACCTTAATGGCTGGTGTCAATATTAGGTGACTGAATGCCTTCAATTCACCTAACCATCTTGGACAGTGAATATATGTCAGTTCTGGCCTTTGCTATCTGCCAAATCCTTTCAGACTGCCAAGATTTCCTGGATTTCTGACCTTTGATACCTCAGTATTTCACAAGTGGCTCTGAATTTGTCTAAAATTCCTACCTTCCCACTGCCCTTCTAGATTATGTTAACATTTTTCTGGTTGCAGTTTGACCTCATCAGATTTATATAAACTCTGGTTCAAACTCACCATTTAGTAAATTGAGTCAAATTTTCTATGTCCTATCAACAGCTGATGATCTTGTTATCCTACACTCTCCAGTTACTCCTTTCCAGCAGCAACAGAAAATGGTGCCTAAGAGTTCAAGCTGTGGGTATTATGCTTCAAATCATATCTTATTTCTTCTTTATGTAGATCTCGGAAAAGTAATCATCCTATACTGTTTCCTCATGTGTAAAATATAGATATTTTCCACTTCATGGAGCAATTGTGCAATAATATATATAAAACTTTTAAAAGAATATCAACAAAATGTAATTACTCAATAAATATTAAACATTGCTGTTAAGTTTAATATTGTTACCCCTATTATTATTATTCCCTGAAGAACTTGGATTATAACTCATATAAGTGGGTGGGTTACTGTTCACTGATTAATTGAATAAAACAAGTCATAATTCTGCCATAATATCAAAGTCCGGAAACTCTTTTCAAGCCAAAAAGATTGACTGATCCATGCAAGTAAAACTCGGCTGCAAAGATGGTTGGAATCACCTTTTCCTGACTGGATTCTATTCTTCAGCCTGGACCTGCAGAACATTTGGGACACATGTGTTCTCCTGCTTCACTATCTGTCTTTCAGTCATTGATAATAAATGCTGAATCTGTCAGTATTCATGTCTTTATCTTTAGAAAATGTTCTTTAATTGATGAGAAATACCTTTTGCAGCTAAAATGTTAGATTTGATCTATGAAGACAACATTTTAAAAAATAAATCTATTGATACAATGGGATTTTGGCATATATGGTAATGTTACCATTGAAGCTTTTCTAAATATTATAAAAATACATTTTTACGTGATAAGTTCTTTACATTCTCAAGTGGCATTAAGAAGAAATTTCTGACTTTTGAAGAAAGTTGTTGAATTTAGTTTATTATCTTTAATCCCTTCTTTATTCTGGACCAATTGGGAACAGTTGCAAAATACTAGCTAAGTATTAGCTTTGTTACCACAAAATACAGGGCATTTACCACAAAATAAGTGAGTTGGAGGGTTCAATACCGATTTTCAACCAACTAAATCTTAGGGTCTTCCTGGAAGAAAAACTGAGATGATACAACAAATGCTGGGTACGCTTACATAGCCATGTGGAGAGGGTAGCACAGTCTGTTTCATATCTGGTCAAGAGCAAGGGAGAAAGAGTAAGACAAAGAGAAGGTCCTTAAAGGGACAGGTTCTATGCCCTGAGACAGTTGGACTTACCACAGAGGAGCAGCAGGAGAGATGGAAAAGTGCTTCTCTTGAAAGCAAGCAGGACCAAAAGAGTTAGATCAAGAGTTGGGCCAAATATAAGCACAGAACTTTTCTGAAACTGTACCAATCAGACAACATTCAGTATTCCATGGAATGAGAGTGAGACAGCAAAGTATCCTCCAGGAGGTTTCTCTATAGAAACTGGAGCAAAAGTCTCCTTTGCTCAATAAAATCATGAGGCCTTATGCAGTAAGTTCAATGAACAAGACTTGTGAAATAGACTCTCAACATATTAATTAGTGAAGACTTACAGATCTAAGGCCCCCACTTTTTTTTTTTTTTTTTTGCAGGAACACATACTTTCTTGAGAAATTACCGCTAGGAGAAACTGGAAAGGGACTGGAAGCAATGATGGCTAAACAATCTCAAGAAGGAAGACAGATATTATACATATTTTTCTCAGAAATTAAAAGTGAAGATAATTTCATAATTATTGCCAATGTTGTAAATAGTAATCTCCGTCTCTCCATCGGATAGAAGAAAATGGGATGAAAATGTAGTAAGAGAAATTTAGATTGTTTATAATGTAGTTTGAAGGGATTCTTGACTTAAATTTTATAGTGTAGAGGCAGAAGCCTATGAGAGGATAAAGATATACTGGTAATGTTTATAAATTCTATACATTATCCACTCCTTACCTCTCGAAAGCCTCTTTGGTAAAGGTAGGTATCATTATGTATGCAAATAAGGAAAGCTATGCCATGAAAAGTAATCCTTATGCTGCTCATAGTCTTAAGTACTTTTAATAATTGAATCACTTGAAGTATTTATGTAGACCTACATACAAGAAAAAATATGAAAATAATGTAAATAAAACTGTTACACACTTTATAAATTCTTTTTATATTTCCCTTCATTGAAATTAAATAATTATTCAAGAATAAGAAAGTATCATTATGAGTTAAATTTTTGAGATGCAAAATTGTATGTTCTGCCCATTTTCTCTACTTGTTTTGTGTGAAAGATAATACGATTGAATGCATGCATTGTTTGTGCACAAATACATGTCTGAAACACAGCCTATTCTTTATATCCTATTGAGAGAATTGTGGCCTTTTTTCTTTCACATTTTTTCTTTCACATTACTTAATATTTGGCTATAGCGGCTCTTTGGCAGTACATAGGGTATTTGATAATTCTGTTGTACTGCATAAACATTTTTACTTCAAAGTGATTGCTTGCCCATGTCTCACTGGAATTATTTCAAGCCAGATGTCTAATTTTGTCCAACACCTTTAATGTTTTCAAAATCATCTTGGGTGTTGTTAATGGAGTATCATTAGGTACAATTTGAAACATTTCAGTGGGCAGTACACGGATTCAGAATATTTGTGCAATATGTGATCTCGCTTCTGAAGTCTTTGGGGGATTTTTCTTTTATATACCATTCTCCTGACACTTTGTTTTCTTCACCAGTTGACTTAGTTATATAGTTATAGTAAACATAATTTTTCCATTTGGCCAATATGTATTAAAACTACAGTAGGATCCAAACATTCCAAAAGAGCACTGGGATAAGATACGGTGCCTACACCATACCTACAGCTAGGAGGAAACAGGATACATAGAAATAAACTCAAGTATAAATGTGGCCAGTCATAATAGGCATGAAAGCTCAGATCTAGGAGTTCTTAATATTTTTGGGTGAAGAAAGGAAGTTTTTTATGTTCCTCAGAAGCACAAGGAAAATAACCCTAAGAAAGAGCATTGGCTTAAGAAAAAGTATATAGGGATACGATTTACTCCAAAAGCAGAAAGCACTGCATCAATTGAAGGAAGTTTTGGAGAGAGAAATGTGAATTATGCTGAGATAGCTTGCTTGATAAAGATCAATACTTCCCTTCCGATCAAGGGAAGTATTAAAAATTCAAAACAGGGCATAGCATGGTCAGATTTGTGTTTAATAAAAATATATCTGAAGGTCACATGTTTGACAGATTGTATGAAAAATGAACTTGAGTAGTCCTGTTTGTGAAGAAGCACTTGAGTCACTACTCAGGTGACATTGAACTGGCATTAGAAATGAAGAGAAATAATTCAAGGCTAGAATATTCAGAAACCATCAGTGCATCTAACACCTAGAATAAAGGCTCAATAAATGCCTCTTGATGAAAAACAAAAAATTGACACACGAATTGGGTTTCAAATGTTATATTGCTAGAATGTTTACAATTTTGGAGTCATATTTTATGTTTGTGTGTATGTATGTGTGTGTGTGCCTGTGTATATATATATATATATATATATATATATATGAATGAAATCTTTTTTCATCCTTAATGAAGACAGAGATTTCAAACTACATAGGAAGCATTCATATCTGTAGATTTATAGCAGATTGGTATGTTTTCTGTTTTAGATTGCCTGTTTTGTAGTAGAGAGATGCTTCTCAGGACATCGTGAGATCACACTGTTCAGATTGATTTCCAACAGGCACAGCCTGGTAACCAAAGTTTCCCCTTTTGCTGATGAGCATAAACAGTCCAATTGAGTGAACTTTCAAAAATATTTTTACATTGCAGGTTTGGGTAATGTGGGAGCAGAAAACCGTCAGTTTACTAAGCAGGAAGTTACCAAGAAACTGAAGTAAACTAAAACACCTGCAAATTCGTAGAGCATAAATTAAAAGAGTGAGAATTAACTCACCTCCACATTATAAATCACTTTTACCTTGCACTTGTTTTACTGTTTCTTGTCTCTTTTTTCTTTAAAGATACAGCCATTAAAAAAAAAGAAAAAAGATAAGTTCATGTCCTTTGCAGGGACATGGATGAAGCTGGAAACCATCATTCTCAGCAAACTGACACAAGAACAGAAAACCAAATACTGCATGTTCTCACTCATAAATGGGTGTTAAACAATGAGAACACATGGACACAGGGAGGGGAACATTACACAATGGAGCATGCCACGGGGTGGGGAGCTAGGGGAGGGATAGCAGGGAGTCGGGGGATTGGGGAGGGAAAGCATTAGGAGAAATACTTAATGTAGGTGACGGGGGGGGTGGATGAGGAACCACCATGATATGTGTATACCTATGTAACAACCCTGCACGATCTGTACATGTACGCCAGAACTTAAATATAATTTTTAAAAAAGATACAGTATAACTAACTTATTTTTCTTTATATCCTTTTGTCTTTAAAGATAACTAAATTATTTTTCAATTTCAGAACATTTAACTCGGATACAATTCTTCTATCTAACTTACAGGCCATTTTCTAGTTTGTTAATTATCCTAGTAATATCCTTTATGGAATTTGTTTTCTAGTGAGGAGGAATCCAGGATCTCTTATTACATTTGGTTGATGCATCTTTTTAGACTCCTATAGTTTGTTACATTTTTTCGCTTTTATCTTTCATAACATTGATATATTTGAATATGGGAAACTTATTTTATAGTGTCCCTCATTCAAGATCTGTCTGATGTTTTCTCAAAATTACAATCAGGTTATGTATTTTTGCCTGAAATATGACATAAGACACACCATATTCTTAAGGTATTACATTCGATGGCACACAATTTACTTCACTTTTACTTTACTGGTAATGTTGGTTTTAATTACATGGTTAGGGGATTATCCAGATTCTGTATGATATAGTTTGTACATATTAAAATAATTTTACGTTTAGAATCAGCATATAATTTATATATCACATAAATATCCTGCCCCAATCAAATTTTATTATCTCCTGAGATGCTAAATTTAATGAATAATTCTCTTTTTTTAAACTTTTAAGTTCAGGAGTACATGTGCGGGATGTACAGATTTGTTACATTGGTAAATGTATGCCATGGGAATTTGTTGTACAGCTTATCTCACTCAGTTTTTACTATGATAATTCTAAAATAGTGATTTTCTACATTTATTACTTCTTTTATTTGCCCAATCCACTATGTAAGGACACAGTGAGAAAGTGCCATCTATGAGAAAGCAATCCCTTACCAGGAATTAAATCTACTGATGTCTTGATCTTGGACTTACCGCTCTTCAGAACGGACAGACAAATTTCTGTTGTATATAAGCTACCTAGTTTATACTATTTTGTTATAATAGCCCAAGCTGGCTAAGACAATGAGACAATTTGAAAATCCTTAACTGGTGAGTTAAGTCTATTCATAATAATTGATATGGCTGATATGCTTCATCTCAGCTCTTCTTTATCATTTCATGTCTAATTACTGTGTGTAGTATCTTATGCTATATTTGTGCTCTTTCCCCTAAATGTTATCTATTTACTTTACTTGGATATTAGGAAGATTTATACTTTTAAAAATAGTAATTGCCTTTGTATTTATAGCATTAGTAGTATCTTTAATTCCCCCCTTTTAAGCTTCATCTCTTCTATCTGCATTATTAATTTTAAGTTGCATTCTTTTTTACTTCTTATTCATATAACAATATTTATACTCCATTTTTGCTTCTTTTCTCTTCCCCAATTTCTGGTTGCATTCTTTCTACTTGTCAGAAACATGTTTATATATTATTCATCTACCATGTCTCTGCTCCTGTTTTAGTCTTAGATTTAAAATTAAATATATTAAGTATTCATTGTTACTGATGTTTTCCAGGATGGAGTACAACCACTAATATATTTTGTGTGAGGATTTCTCTACTTCTGATACTTGAAGAACATATTGCCTATGACATAAAATCCTTGGTCAATGTTTTATTTTTCTGAGTTTCTTGAAAATCTCTGTCCCCTCTTGCCTTTCTGTGGCTGATGTGCTGTTAAAATATCTGGTCCCTGTATTACTTTCTTAACCTATACATAATTCGGTCATTTTACCTGTAAGCCCTGAGAATTTTTCATTTGACCTTAAAGTCTAATAATTTTACCATAATATGGATTAGGGTGATTGCCCTGGCTCAGTTTTTCCAGGTATATGATAGGTTCTTTCAATATATTGACATAAGGATTTAATTTTTACTAGAAAATTACTTCTGGATTTTTAAAATAAATATAGCTTCATTCCATTGTATTATTATTCTTCTTAAGAGATCCCAGCTGCATATATGTAGGACTCATTTGCATGTCCTTCATTTCTACCACTTTTTCTCCAGCTATTACTACTTTTCCTCCTTTTTTTTTTTTTGGTCATGTTCATATTCATGGTTACTTTATTTAAATTCTTAAGTTCAGGGGTACAAGTGCAGGTTTGTTACGTAGGTAAGCTTGTGTCATGGGAGTCTGTAGTATAGATTATTTCATCATTCAGGTATTAAGCTTAGTACCCATTAGTTATTCTTCCTGATCTTCTCCCTCCTCACAACCTCCACTCTCCAAAAGGCGCCAGTGCATGTATGTTCCTCTATGTGTCCACGTGTTCTCATCATCTAGCTCCCACTTAGAAGTGAGAACATGTGGTATTTGGCTTCCTGTTTCTGTGTTAGTTTGCCAAAGATAATGGCCTCCAGTTGTATCCATGTCCCTGCAAGCAACATGATCTCATTCTTTTTATGGCTGCATAGTATTCCATGGTGTATATTTACCACATTTTCTTTACCCAGTCTATCACTGATGGGCATTCATACACATTCATGTGTCTTTATAACAAAATGATTTGTACTCGCTCGAGTGTATACCCAGTAATATATTGCTGGAATACTCATGGTTTCTTTCTTCCTTTCAATTCGTCTTATTAAAATTTCATTCAATTTTACTCTCCCTTTGACATCTTGAAGTATATCCTTCAGTTCTGTTTTTGTTATTTTTTTCTTTACTTTTTTAAATGAAAGTTTACTTCCTGAGCTCTGTCAACTCTCATTGAAATTCAACTCTTGTGTTTATTTACTATTTGTGTTTTTAATTTTTGAATTTCAGATCTTTAAAATATATATATGAGTGACTATATAAGACTAATTAGGTTAATTTGAGATTGTTTTATGATACTTTTGTTCTCCTTCATACTGGATGTTAAGGAAAATTTTTAATAACTGAAATGCTTTCTTTTGTGTGTGTGTCTAGCTTGGTATGATACTGCTCCGATTTTTCTGTTTCTAGGCATTTTGTGGACAGGGCTTCTTTCTCAAGAGTGCTATCTGCTGCCAATATAAGTGACATGTACTTTCATTAATGGTTGGCATTGGTGATGGGGGAGAAGGGTAAATTCACTTAACTTTTGAGTGTTTCTTCAGGACCTTTAATTTTCTCCTCTCACTCTCTCTTTTCCATCACCATCATATCTCTAAGGGGCACTACTCTCTCTCCTCAACTAGTAATGGTGGTTCTGAGGCTACTACATGTAGTACCCCTCTAATTTAGGCCACCTGCTCTAGCCAGTGCTATGAACTACCAAGTCCCTGGTCATTATTCAGCATTTTTGCACTTAGTCTTGAACTTCTCTTTCTCAGATTGATTTTTTTTTTGGATTATTTTCTTCTTTTCTCTTCACTGCCTATGATCTATTTAGAGTTTCCCTTCTTCCTACTAATGTTTGCATTCATAAGGTGGCAACACTAAAGGGAGTTTCAACAGGGACCATTGAAATTTAGTGTTTGTTTTCCTATTCACAAATAACACGAAATTCACAATATTCTCTAACTCCTACTAATGCTGATTACCTCATTTTATTTTTTGGTGAGTGTCTCTTTAAGCTTGTTCACATGCATGCATTCACTTATTTTTGTATATATTTTGGGGGAATATATATTATACTTTTATTCTGCACTTAGCCTTCTATCATATGATTACATGTCTCTACAAACTCTTCACTGCCTTTTCAAGTTTTAAAACTTTCTAATATAATTTTCTATTCATAGAAGTAATACTGATTCAGAAATCTAACAGAACAATAACATAACAATAAAACTGGAAAATAGTAATTCTACCTCCCAGAGGCAAACACCAATAACATCTTTTTTTTCTTCCAAGATGTTTTTTCCACACATATTGATGGAAATGATATTGCACCTATAATTTGATTTCCTGCTGTTTTTACTTAACCATGTTTCATAATTATTTTCCTGTGTAATTTAAATTATTCATAAATATAATTTTCAATGATTTCCTAGTATTCCACCATATGGACATTTTCCTAACATTTATTGTAATTTTCATTGTTTACAAAAATTTTACAATGAACATCTTTGTGCATAAATTTGCATCCATATTTCAGATTTTTTGTAACACCTTTCTGGAAAAGGACTATAAGCCTACAAGTTAGTTATTACTGAATGCCAAATTTTGATTTATTCTCAACAGCTTGCAAGCATGACTTTAAGTACTTTCTTTTAAAAGTAGGGGTGGTAGGTATACTTTTGGAGAATGCACATATCTAGAAATGCTTGCTTTTGTTTTTATATATTATAAATAATGTGGAATACTATCAATTATTGGCCCACACTATTGTTTTCCTATTCTGTTAACTACTATCACTTAATAACGTAGACATTCTTAATGCAGCCTAAGTTTTACTCCCTTGGGTTGATTACGGTTTAATTTTGCCTTAATTTTCATCTGTTAAAAACTCACAAATTTATCTCTATCCCAAAGTGCTTCTTCGAACACCAAAGACATATGTGTGATAGTCAATTTTCCCTTTCCACTTTGATATCTAACAGACATCTCAATGTTAACATGAGTCTTAAACTTAATAAAGCTCACGAAAGAACTGATATTTTGTCCCCACTACACAGAAACACACACATGCACATACAGTCTGGTACATATACTTGACCATTCATCTAGCAGCTTAAGACAAAAAACTTGAGTCTTTGGTTTCCTCTGTTTAATCACATCTCACATATAGTATCTTAATAAATTATGTGAATAAACTATAAATTATCTGTATAAATTATGCCTTCAAGCATAGCTTAAATGTGTTTATTTCTCTTCATCTCCACTGCTAACACACTGGTCTTTTATGTCTTGTCTAGTATAGTAGAGTAACTTGTTAAGAAATCAACAGACATTCTCTTAGGTTCCATTTTGCTACAGAAGCTTACATTTTTCTGCTAAAAAGTAAGTCAATTTTTGTCAATCTTCACCTTAAAGATCTTCCAATGGCTTTCCATAACAATGACAATAAAAATCCCAAGTCCTTTTTTGGTTGTGTCCTTTCCTGGCTTTGGTATTAGGGTGATGCTGGCTTCATAGAATGAATTAGGGAGGGTTCTTCCCTTCTCTTTCTGGTGGAATAGTGTCCAAAGCACTGGTACCTCTTTGAATGTCTGGTAGAATTGCTATGATTCCATTGGTCCAGGGCTTTTTTTGCTGTTGCTGGTAATTTTTAAATTACTGTGTCAATGTTGCTGTTTGTTGTTGGTCTATTCAGGGTATCTAATTATTCTTGATTTAAGCTAGGAGGGTTGTATTTTTCCAGGAATTTATCCATCTCTTCTAGGTTTTCTAGTTTATGTATGTAAAGGTGTTCATAGTAGCCTTGAATGATCTTTTGTATTTCAGTTGTGTCAGTTGTAGTATTTCCTGTTTTGTTTCTCAGTGGGTTTATTTGGATTTTCTCTCTTCTTTTCTTGGGTAATCTTGCCAACGGTCTATCAATTTTATTTATTTTTTTTCAAAGAACCAGCTTTTTGTTTCATTTATCTTTTGTATCCTTGTTGTTGTTGTTTCAATTTCATTTAGTTGTGCTTTGATCTTGATTATATCCTTTCTTCTGCTGGGTTTGGGTTTGTTTTGTTCTTGTTTCTCTAGTTTCTTGAGGCCACAGTCACCAAAACAGCATGGTACTGGTATAAAAATAGGCACACAGACCAGTGAAACAGAATAGAGAACCCCGAAATAAACCCCAATAATTACAGCCAATTGATCTTCAACAAAGCAAACAAAAAATAAAGTGGGGAATGGACAACTTTTAACAAATGGTACTGGGATAATTGGCTAGCTACATGTAGAATGAAGCTGGATCCTCATCTGTCACCTTATACAAA
Organism: Sapajus apella; assembly: GCF_009761245.1. Taxonomy (NCBI): domain Eukaryota; kingdom Metazoa; phylum Chordata; class Mammalia; order Primates; family Cebidae; genus Sapajus; species Sapajus apella. Next base: position 8,124,482 of record NW_022436984.1, on the reverse strand, counting down.
AATGAACTCAAGATGAATTAAGGACTTAAACCTGAGACCTGAAACTATAAAAATTCTAGTATGATAACATTGGAAAAACCCTTGTAGACACTGGCTTAAGCAAGGATTTTATAACCAAGAACCCAAAACCAAATGCAATGAAAACAAAGATAAATAGCTGGGGCCTAATTGAACTAAAAAGCATCTACAGTCAAAAGGAACAGTCAGCAGAGTAAACAGGCAACCCACAGAATGAGAGAAAATCTTCACAATCTATACATCTGACAAAGGACTGGTATCCAGAATCTACAACAAACTCAAACAAATCAGTAAGAAAAAATAAACAATACCATCAAAAAGTAGGGTAAGGACATGAATAGACAATTCTCAAAAGAAGATATACAAATTGCCAACAAACATGGAAAAGCGCTCAACATCACTAATGATCAGGGAAATGCAAATCAAAACCACATGTGATACCACCTTACTCCTCTTAAGAATGGCCATAATCAAAGAATCAAAAAACAGTAGATGTTGGCATGGATACCACAGTGAGAGAACACTTCAACACTGCCGTGGGAATGTAAAGTAGTACAGCCACTATTGAAAACACTGTGGAGATTCCTTAAATAATTAAGAGCAGAATGACCATTTGATCCAGTAATTTCATTACTTGGTATCTACCCAGAGGAAAAAAAGCCATTATTTGTAAAGGCTACTTGCACACATACACGTTTATAGCAGCACAATTCACAATAGCAAAATCATGGAACCAACCTAAAGGCCCATCAATCAATGAGTGAATGAAGAAACTGTGACATATATATATTTTATGGCTAAGTGGTATTCCATCATATACATATATATATGATGGAATATATATATATGATGGTGTGTGTGTGTGTGTGTGTATATATATATATATGATGGAAACTCATTAGTGTAGGGGTATATTATACTCTTGCCACCTCAAAGGGTAGCACACAGTACTATCTGTACTGCTTGTATATACTACCAGTACATATGATGGTTGCTCATATTTCTTGTGTGTAAAACTCTGTATTTATTCTGGAAAAAAGGTAAGGCAAAGGGTGGGAGATAAATTTTTTAAAAGTTCTTAATTTCAAATGAGGCGATAAGATGTAAAACACTGATAACTAACTTCAATACAAATCTTTACCCAGCCCTAGAGTTAGGAGAATATCCTCCTAACCTTTGGAAAAAGTCAACTCTATTTTCAATGTTGTATGTTTACATATTTTTTCTTTGCTTTCATATATATCTTACAGGAAACTGAAGGAAGCAACTTTTGAGGCTGCCACCTAGAGGAAGTTTTAAACATGAAGTCCTCTTAGTTTCTTAGACCAAACAATTTTGCAAGTATCTTGCATGTGAATAGTGCTTTACTATAAGGTAATCTGTACATTTAATGAAATGCTTTTTTTCTGTAAAGAAAAAACTCTGTCTTAAAAGAGAAATGAGACTTAACAATGGGAAGAATTAAAACAAATCCAGAATAGTCAAGTATCTAAAATCAAAAAACAAAATAATTTTGAACTCTCTAAAACATCTTAGATTTGCATTTGAGGATCTTGCATTGCTCACATTTCACAAGAGAGAAAACAAAAGCTGAATGTGTGATGCTTCAGGCTCATCCATGGACAATTACAAATCTTTGCTGGCACGTCTCATGTAGGGAAGCTGCCTTTGCACACTAGACTTGGTACAGAGCCAGTGCATTACGGTTTTCTGGAGAGAGCTGCTATCAACGCCTGGTCCCCAAGGGCAATCATACTCATTGACATATCTGCATTCCTAGTTCAAGAGCCTCCATTCAGAGGTCTCCTTATGAGGGCCTTGGCTGAAGCACTTGCCAGGTACCTCCACAACATTTATTGTTGCGGGCCCTTGGCTGGTATACTACTCTTTCCCACTTTGACTCACTACTTCTTTGCTAACTCTTCCATCTCTCTTCCCCTCAGCTCCATGGATCCATAAAATGGCAGAACTTTTTGTCCAGTATTCCTCTGGAGTGAGATGATTTCCTCTACCTGAGATGTATGCCACCTGACCCTCGCGTTATGTCATTCTATGAGAAAAAAGGAACACTAAAAAGTGAGTTTTTGAGTGTTTTTCTATGGATCTTCCTAGCAGCTGACAGTTTGACAGTATTCAATGGTGACAGCATCTTTGTCAGCACACAAACACACACATACACACAATATTGCAACACAGTTTTGGGAAATGGCCTAACTGTCTTACTTTTATGGCAAAGTAATACTCTCTACTATCCAAAGATAGTCAGGGGTGCTTGTATCACTATATTCAAACTTCAGATGTCTCAGAACAGAGAAAGAGACTCTAATTGTTTGAAAGAAAGTAAGGAAGAGAATGCGAGTCTCTGCAAGTAATCCAAAAAATTCTCCTGGATCTTGACCAAGATTATCAAGGCAGTAACTCTATGAATCTGCAGGAACCACAGTGTTACTGGGATTGGGGTGCCACCTAATGCAATTACAGCTTAGATCACAACATGCAAGTTGTTTGGAATATCTGAAAAGCCTTCCCAAGAAGGACAGGTATAAATAAGCCCAGACTGCAAAGACTATAATTAATCCATAACTCTTCAATACCCAGACACAGATAAACATTTACAAGTATAAAAACAATCCAGGAAAACATGACCTCACAATAGAAACTAAATAAGGCACCAGTGACCCATTCTGGGGAAAAACAGAGAATAAGAGTAGTTTACACACCATAGTTACAGGGTTATCATATTCTGTGTTTTTCTGCATGCTTGTTACTACTGGTGAGTTTTATTCCTTCAGGTGATTACTTACTGGTCATTGACATCCTTTCAGACATATATCTGTTTTTGTATTGTGAACTAGAATTCACAATAGCTGTGCTAAGTAAACAAAGAAATTCAAGATAACACAGAGAATGAATTCAGGATTCTATTCAATAAATTTAACAATGAGATCAAGAGAATTAAAAAGAATCAAGCAGAAACTATGGAGCTAAAAATGTAATTGACATACTAAAGAATGCATCAGAGTCTTTTAATAGCAGAATTGATGAAGCAAAAGAAAGAACTAGTGAGCATGAAGACATCCTAATTAAAAATGCACATTAAGAGGAATCAAAACAAAAAAGAACTTTTTAAAAAAAAGCATGCCTCCAAAATCTAGAAAATAAGCTAAAAAGGGCAAATATAAAATTTATTGGCCTTAAAGAGGTGGCAGAGGGAGAGATACAGGTAGAAAGTTTATACAAAGCGATAATAACAAATTACTTCCCAATCCTAAAGAAAGGTATCAATATTCAAGTACAAGAAGGTTGTAGAATATCAAGCAGATTTGACCCCAAAAAAAAGACTACCTGGAGGAATTTAATAATCAAACTCCCAATTATCAAAGATAAAGGATTCTAAAAGCAGCAAGAGAAAAGAATCAAATAACATATAATGGAGTTCCAACATATCTGGCAGCAGACTTTTCAGTGGAAGCCTTACTGGTCAAGAGAGGGTGGCATGACATATTTCTAGTAATAAAGGAAAAAAAATTCCATAGAATAGTATAAAGACTTGCAGACAAGCAAAAGCTCAGGGATTTCATCAACATCAGACCTGTCCTGCAAGAAATTCCAAAGGCTATACTTCAATAAAAAGAAAGGGATGTTCATGACCACTAAGGAATCACCTGAAGAAACAAATCTCACCAGTAATAGTAAGTATGCAGAAAACACAGAATATGATAACCCTGTAACTATGGTGTGTAAACTACTCTTATTCTAAGTGGAAGGACTAAATGATGAACCAATCAAAAATAACTACATCAGCTTTTCAAGGCATAGTCAATACAATAAGGTATAAATAGAAACAAAGAGAAAGTTAAAAAGTGAGGGGATAAACTTAAGGCATACAGCTTTTATCACTTTTGTTTTTCCTTATTTAGCTGTTTATTGATGTAACCTACCAAAGCCTATGGGATAATGGCAAAAGCAGCACTAAGAGGGAAGTTCATAGCTATAAGTGCCCTAGGATGGTTTGGCTGCGTCATCACCTAAATCTCCTCTTGAATTATAGCTTCCACAATTTCCATATGTCAGAGGAGGGACCCAGTGAGGGGTAGTTGAATCACGGGGTGAGTCTTTTCCATGCTGTTCTTGTGATAGTGAATAAGTCTCATGATATCTGATGATTTCCCCTGCACATGCCCTCTTGTCTGTTGCCATGTAAGACATGACTTTGCCCTTCATTTGCCTTCCACCATTATTGTGAGGCCTCCCCAGCCATGTGGAACTGTGAGTGAATTAAATCTCTTTCCTTGAGAAATTACCCAGTCTTAGATACATCTTTATTTGCAGCGTGAGAACAGACTAATATATGCCCACATCAGAAAAGAGGAGAAACTCAATTAAACAATCCAATGATGCATTTTAAAGAACTAGAAAAGCAACAGCAAATTAAACCCTGAATTGGCATATGAACAGATATAGTAAAGATGATAGCACAAATAACTATAAAACGAAAAAGCAGTAACAAAGACCAACAGAACAAAAAGTTGGTTTTCTGAAAAGATAAACAAAACTGACAACCCTTAAGTTAGTTAGACTACAAAAGAAAAAAATGGGACAAAACTGAAATAAATAAATCAGAGATAAAAAAGGAGACATTACAACTGACAGCACAGAAATGCAAAGGTTTATTATTGGATACTATAAGCAACTGTATTCCAAAAAATTAGAAAATCTCAAAGAAATGAAAACATTCCTAAAGACAACCTACCAAGACTGAACCATGAACAAATCCAAAACCAAAAAAGATCAGTAACAAGTAACAAAATCTAACCTATAGTAAAAAGTCTCCCAGTAAAGAAAAGCTTGGGACCCAATGGCTTTCCAACTGAATTCTACCAGACATTTAAAGAAGAACTACTACCAATTCTACTTAAACTATTTCAAAAAATAGAAGAGGGAATTCATCCAAACTTATTTTACAAGGCCAGTATTACTCTGATACCAAACCCAGATAAACTACACCAAAAAAAGAAAACTACAGGTCAATATATATAATGAATATTGATGCAAAAATCCTCAACTAAACACTAGCAATATGAATTCAATACTAAATTAGAAAGATCATTCATCATGAGCAAGTGGGATTTGTCCCCTGAGATGCAAGGATGGTTCAACATAAACACATTAATCAATATGATACATCATATCAATGGAATGGACAAAACCCATATGATCATGTCAATCAATGCTGAAAAAGCATTTGATAAAATTCAATATTCATTTATAATTTTAAAATTCTCAAAAAACTTGGTGTAAAAGGGACATACCTCAACATAATAAAAACCACATATGAAATACTCATACCCAGTATCATACCAAATGGGGGAAAATTGAAAGGCTTTCCTCTAAAATCTGGAGCATGACAAGGATGCCCAGTTTCACTTGTTATTCAACATAGTACTGAAAGTCCTCTCTATAGCAATCAGACAAGAGAAAGAAGTAAAGGACATCCAAACTGGAAAGGAAGAAGTCAAATTATTCTTGTTTGCAGATGATATGACATATTTTTAAAAATCTAAAGACTCTACCAAAAAAATCTATTATAACTGATAAACCAATTCTGTAAAGTGGCAGGATACAAAATCAACGCACAGAAATCAGTAGTATTTCTATATGCCAACAGTGAACAATCTGAAAAAGAAATTAAAAAGTTAAAATCCCTGCCAGGCATGGTGGCTCACATCTGTAAACCCAAGAATTTTGGGAGCCCAAGGCAGGAATATCATTTGAGGCAAGACTTCAAGACCAGACGTTGCAATATAGTGAGAGCCCCATCTCTACCAAAAAAAAAAAGGGGGAAAAAAAAGATTTTTAATCCCCTCCTTTATTCCAGCCCACATAATTTTCTACTATTGTTCTGACACTTTGCCCATATTCATCAAGAACTATATATAATATGTCACCATCTCTGTTTACTATGCAAATTCAGCTTTCACTCTGGGAACATCTAACAAACTATTCCTTGGCATCTATACCTTCTGTTATTTCACCCACCAATATTATCTATCCAACCATTTCCAATGTCATATGTTTCTTATTTCAAAGGAGGCAAAACTACCTTTACCCTCTTAGGGTGCCCAAGCTGGGCTTGAGAATTTGACATAAAATAAATTAATAGGAGTAAAGCATATTGATTTAATGTCAATTTTATGTTACGTAAGAGCCCTCATAAGAAAATGAATGCTTGAAGAACTAAAAACCCAAATGTTTTTATATTAGGTTGAATAAAGAAAGGCAACTGTGGTCAATCTCTTATTTTTTAGCTCTTCTTTGTTTTTCTCATTATACACACTATGAGACTATACTCTGATTTCCAGACTGCTTCAATTTCCTCTCTTCTTAAAGTCTACTACTGTCCTTCAAACTTTTCTTCCTTTTTCAGCCAGCCTAGGCTTCATGGCCTTCACCTCCATTTACCTTTTGCCAGTACTGCAAATACCCTCACCTTTCTGTCCTTCTGCACCACTTTTCTGAAAATGCCTAAGCGGTTTTCCATTTCCACTGTGCTCAAACTGGTAAATGTTGCTAAACTAACTCACAAGATCATAACTGTGCTGACTGGAATCACTAAAATTATAGTGTATCCCATCTGTGCAGTGGCCTTAAAATTCAATTGTAATCCTATCATTGATAGAGAGACCTCTACTCTTGGAACAATTTTGGTTGATTGGTACCGTTGGGCTCAGCTGGAAAAAGTGCTGTGATTGAATAATGATGTCTATCATGTGTGAAGAAAGACAATGGTGGCCTTTTATCATATAATTCCCCTTATACATTAACAGTAACCCCAAAGTTGCATTTCAAACCTATAATCCTAGCCTCAAACCCATTCTGTTAAGATAAAGACTCTATATTTTTTAAGACAGAAAATGTCAGCTTGAGCTCTATCAATTTCCTACTTAGTGACTCAGTGTGTTTAAAACAGGTCCATATATTTTATGCTTAATGAGAAAAAGAGTTTCCCTACCTCTACATCTGAATATTGTATATCTACCTCTGTTGTCAGCCTCATCTTCTCCTGCCTCTTAAGGAAAATTTCCTTTTTAAATTATACCTAACTTACTATGTATTTTTTTTTTATTTCATTGTCTTATTTTCTGCATCAGATAAACATGCTCAGGTTTACCACATCTTCTTAAAAAACACTTCACTCACTTGTAGGACCCTTATTGCCACGATAACTTTCCCTTAAAAGTCTAGGATACTCCCACCACTTAATTGATGTATCTCAGTTAGGTAATCAATTTCAAATTTGTCAAATTCAAGCAATCTCTTCAGTTCTTATCAACCTTACTGGCAGAGCTCAGTAATATGACAAAGAAGGCCATGCCCTCCTTTCCTGAGATTTGCTCCTTCGCAGACTTCTCCTATTGCATGTTTTCTTCTCACATCTCTGGTCACTCACTTGAAACATATTTTCAGGAGTTCCGTTCCTGCCTTTATACCACAAGTATTAGAATAATTAAGTATTCCAATGGGTTCTATTCTCAGGCTTTCTTTTAAATCAAAATGGTAATTATAGATTTTTTTTCAGCTATATTCCTGAAGTCCAAAATTTATATTCCCAGCCCATATATTTCTTTTCTTCTGAGCTCTGATGCCGGACAGGTAAGCCCCAAACTGGGGCAGAACTCAGGAGGGTTCTTAACTTTGCCTAGGAAAGAATTCAATGGCTAGCTTGGGTTGTTAAATAGCAACTTTATTGAAGTGGCAGTGTACAGCAGCAGCAGAGGTACTGCTCTTTGCGGAGCAGGGGCTACCCCATAGGCAATGTGCCCAGAGTAGCAGTTCAGCAGTCATATTTATACACACTTTTAATTTTATGCAAATTAGGGGTGGTTTGTGCAGAAATTTCTAGGAAAAGGATGTTAACTACCAGGTTGTCTAGCTGTTGCCATGAAAAGGGGTCATAACTTCAAAGTGTTGCCATGGCAATGGTAAGCTGACACGGAACACTGATGGATGTGACTCATGGGGAGATGCTTCTGCCCAGGACCTGTTTTAGCTAGTCCTCAATTTGGTCTGGTGTCCAAACCATGCCTGTGGAGTCCAGTCCTGCCTCCTAACTCAGCTCCAGACTCATAAACACAGCAGCATACTAAATAGTTCTAGTCATTTAAATAGTATGGAATTTGTTATGTGACTCTTTTGAGCCATATAACAGAATTTAATTCCGAGCCTATTTAATTTGGTTCAGTTCAAAACGTAGCATCTTCTTAAGTGCTGCCTGCTCTGAAACTCATCTTTGACCTCCTCCAACAGATTTGGACTGCCCTGAACAAATTTTCCTCCTGGAGTTTTTTCCTCACTCTGCTGTAACAATTGTAATATTTTAATTTAATTTTTCCATTGTTTCTTAACACCCTGGTGCAATAGCTGTATGTATAATAAGTGCTTGAAATCTCTTGGCATATACTGGATAATTAATGAATATAAGCTAAAGAACAAATGAATTATTCTAAAACATAAAGTAGATAAAAACTAATCAGGCTGGAAAGTTACTTCTTATTTTCTGTCATCTTTTAATCATACATCATCTGCCCTGAACCAAGTTCCTATCTTTTCCAAGTTCTAGGTGTGAATAATTTTATATAATATTGTATTGTTAATGATTTATGAGATTTTAAGTTTTTCACTGGAGGGTATAAGAAGCATAATTATGGATTTATTTACTGTCCAATGAAGAGCAGACAAAAGGACAAAACATATAGAGCATTACTTATGGATACTTAGAAATTCTTTCCTTCTTTTTCTTTTTCTTTTTTTTTTGGTGGGGGGGCGTAGTTGGGATTACAGGCATGCACCACCATGTCCAGCTAATTTTTGGATTTTTAGAGGAGATAAGGTTTCGTCATGTTGGCCAGGCTGGCCTGGAACTTCTGGCCTAAAGGGAGATAATTCACATTTAATCACATAGTACATGTATACAAGTTATGTAATGCTTTTTATTTTTTGTTTATTTTTATTTTTATTTTTGAGACTGATTCTCACTCTGTCACCCAGGCTGTTGTGCAATGGCACAATCTCGGCTCACTGCAACCTTCACTTGCCAGGTTCAAGCAATTCTCATCCCTCAGCCTCCTGAGTGGCTGGGATTACAGGCGCCCACCACTACACCTGGCTAATTTTTGTATTTTTAGTAGATACCGGGTTTTGCCATGTTGGCCAGGCTGGTCTGAAACTCCTGACCTCAGGTGATCCACTCACCTTGGCCTCCCAAAGTGCTGGGATTACAGGTGTGAGCCACCATGGCCAGCCCCTGTAATGCATATTAACGATGATAATGTAGAGTTACAAATGTGGGCTTAAATTTGTATCATGGAAAGGTATTTAGGTATATTGGTTTTGGGTGTGTGAGAGAGAGTGTGTGTGTGTGTGTGTGTGTGTGTGTGTGTGTGTGTGTGTGTGTG